>NW_022757652.1:180276-188804 GCF_011630105.1 Anneissia japonica
AATTACAAAAAAAAAAAAAGAACAGGCAAACAGGTATAAAAATATGAATATAATAAATAATGTAACAAATGTAAAAAGGTACAAAAGTTAAAGCAAAAATTCTTAAAATGTTTAGAAAACGTTATGAAAGATAAAATCTTCACAGGCAAGACAATAATGATTTTATCGTAGTAATGAATTCCATTGCCTCGGAGAATTGATTAAATATTTAAACTGAAACAATAGTACTGGAATAAACATGAATAAACGTATAATAATTTTTAATAATTACGACAGTCAATAATAAAATTACCATCAAAATCGAGTTTAATAAGCTAACCAGTTGAAGGTGTTGGACATAATTATTACGAGGAGTGAGGATGGTATTACGGCGTCGATGATAATATGACGACGACGACGATAATGAAGATGAGGACGACGACGACGATGAAGATGAAGACAACGACAACAGTAAACAATAGTACGGGAATAAAAACTAAATAAATAATCAATAATGATGACAGTTAATGGATAATAAAATTGCACTCAATATATAGAAATCACACTGCCAACAGAATCGATGTATGTTGATAAAACAATTGGGTAGGGCCTATAATGATGATGCTGTTAGGTGAGGAGGATGGTGACTGTCTCTTATACACATCTAGATGTGTATAAGAGACAGATGCACTGTTGTTGCTACTTGGAGTGTATTATGTCTTTGATCTTGAGTACCCTAAGATATATTCACAGGTCTTGGGGTTTTTGCAACAATACCTGATAGGCGAAAAATATGATGGTATTATGTCAAGCAAATATCACAAATTTGCAACAGAATATTTAAGTAAACAGTAGTGTCAAAAGGCATGAACTAAACTATAAAATTTAGATTTTTCTCTTTTTTTATGAATCCCCCAAGACCTGTGAATATTATATAATTCTATTATGAAATGATTGTTCCAAGCAGTTATAAAAAAAAAAAATTAAATTCTTAATACTGGTTTGCATTGAAGAAAATCCCCCTTTTTTATTTCATTGACAGTGTATATTCATATTTGAAGCTGGTGTTAAAGACCCTCTGACTGCAAAATATGCTTTATAATAATTGTAGTTTTAAAAAGATAGAAACAATAGAAAATGATAAAAACATGTAATTTTGTTTGATTTTAACAGTTTTATTAGTCAATTGAATTTGTTAATAACAAAAAGTAAAATCTCGGTAGGAAATGAAACAGTGAATTTTTAGACAGTGAGGTCTTTAAATATGTGAAAATGCAGTTGTTCATTGTTTGATAATTTAAACACATTTTACAAAAATAAACACTTGAAATAATCATTAAACACAGTCACATGTTTTAAATCTGTCACAGGCAATAAATGGATCACAGTGTTTAATTTAAAAACGTTTTGACGTGTTTTTCTTTTTAATGTGTGTTTACTTTTTAAATACTTTGGGTGTTTATAAATTACACATATCTAGTGTTTATAATTTAAACACATGTGTTTAAAATTTAAACAGTGTAAATGTTATAAAACTAAACATCCTGAATGTTTTTTTATTAAACATGTTCATTAAATAAATGCCATCACATGTTTAAAAACTGTCACAGATATGTGTTTATTCATGTGTTTAAATCTTAAACACTTCTTTTTACAGTGTACTATTAGAAAATACATTACTTCATTAATTGTGACATATTTTTACTCAATAAAATTATGCCATCATTTGCACAGCACTTTATTGGTTGAGTAAATCGCTCAATGATTTTACACTTTGCATGTATTTTTTTGTTATACAGTAGTTTAACTTATGTATCATTACTTGCAATTGCTAAACTTTACTAATTATAAAAAAAAAATCACAAATTGATTTTTTAATCAAATACCTCTGTACAACATACCAGTTGTTTTTAATTATGGATTATAAAAATGTTATACTTTTTTTTATTAGATCCTTAAAAAAATCTATGGAGATGGTCAAGGGACAATGCAATATCTTACCAGTGTCCTGAATGAGTGGGGCCAATTCTTGACATCAGTGGTCGTCGCATCTGAGTCCGAGGACTGCTATAGACGAATGGCTCAAGGACTGATTGCCCGATTTAAGCGTGCAAATGCACCAACCCCTAAAGTTATCTATGCCGATAACAATTGCTGTAGGTAAGTTGCTCTTTTCTATTTTAATTTTGTTTTTATTTATTTATGTACATTTGTCTGCGTTTACAAAGTTTTCTTTTTATTTCTCCGACAACATTCTTTCACCAAGTTTTTTTCTTCAAACAGGAATAATTACTGTGAACATTAAATTATTATTCACTTTTAATATAACCTGTTGTTTATTTATTTTAGTGAAAGCGGGGCATCGTGGATTCATTCACTTTTCGAGGAATGGGATGGTATGGTAGTGCGCCTAGACATCAGACACTGGCTGCATAGATGGGACACTGTCGTAATAAAGAAAAGTCATTCAAAATACGGTGTGTTTATGAGTGCACTTGCAGGAGCAATACTCGCATACAACAAAGCTGATATGGACCAACTCATAAAAGCAGTGAGGAATGGAAACCAGGAGATGTTTTCAAAATACAGTGATATGGATATGATTACCTATGTAAAACCACATCAACGGAAATCCCATGTTCGTCGTATAACGTGTGGTGTAGAGGTATGTTACTTAAATTCCACTAATAAATTAAAAACCTGTGCTGCGGCAATTTAATCTTTTAGAATAAATTTATGAAAACTCAATTTAAATTCGTTTCAGGAGAGTGTATGTTCCATCGAAGCAATTCTCAAACAATTCAAAGGACCAGCGGGTCTTGATGTAGATGGTATTCCGCTATTCAAGTCTTCCGAAGCTGTGGATGCATACTGGGAAAAGGCCAGCAAGCATATTAGCTGTATGCAGGTTAGTAGCAGGAATATCTCAGATAAAAATTAAGCTGTACTGGATTTCACTTGCTAATGTGTGCAAAATTCTATACATTTTTAAAACTTAGATAATAATAAATCAATTTGTTTCATGTTTTTTTTAAGTTTTAAAGACAGTAATATGTATAGAAAGATTTATTTATATAAAATCATTAAAATTTTTAACAATTAATCATTAGCTGTTATAGAATGAATGAATGAATGAATGTTTGAATTAAGAGTATTATCATTGACCAATTATGACATAATGTATGTTTTTCCAATGCAGGATCCACCTGGCATTCCTCTATATGTTGTTACCAAGGTGGTGCATTTAAATGGTGTTCAGCTGAACAAATACAGGTGCAGAAGAGGAAGCAACTCCTTTGAAGGACTGCATGCTCACTTAGTCAAAGCCATTCCATCACAACACTGTGGTATCATGCCGTTTCAGGTAAAAATTAATTTTATTTATAGATATATTATTTGTATTGCAGAAAAATATATACTGTATTATGCAATTTGTTTATGTGTTTATATGATTCATTATTTTTTTAGGTTTACCTCATATCATTTGCAATGCAGTGGAATTGCAGAATGGAGTCCCTGAAAGTTGCTGGAGGACAAGGAAGACACACCTTGTGCATGGATGCTCGTCAAATTCAGCGACTGTATCATCAAGCAAATGTTTTGTTCGGAAAAGAACAACTTCTTGAGCCAAACTTTGCAGCACCAATGCCTTACCCAGCAAGATATGATGACCCAGCAGAGAAAGAACTACTTGGAGTGGAATATGCGTACTGTCAGTCATCTGACTTCAAGGCCAAAGACTACTTTATCAAAAAAGGTAGGTGTTCCCATCCCCACCCTCTCCCCGCCCATAAACAATAGCAATATATACAATCATACAAATAATAGACTGATTGAATGTAACATTTTAATTACATCCTGTTCTCCCCTCCTCCTCCTCCTCCCCTCCTCCTCCTCCTCCTCATCATCATCATTGCCATCATCATAATCATAATCACCATCATTATCATCTTTACCACCAACACCATCATCATCATCATCACCACCACCACCATCACACACTACATACATACAAATAACTTATGTTCTTTTATTGCAGTGTCAGAAGAGCAGTCCCAAGAAGAAGAAGAAGAAGAAAGTGGGAGTGATAGCCATCAGAATGAGGATACAGATGAAGGTATTGATGTATTATCTACTAACGAAGAGGAAAATGATGTACTTGGCAGCTTCAGTTCTCAACATGCTATTCTTACCAAAGAGGAGAGTGTTGCTGATGAGGTTAGTCCAGCATTGCAGGATGTTTTGATGTCTCCAAGTCATCTACATCTTCCAGGTTATGAGGAGGTGGAACGTCTTGCCTTACTTTTACTTGAACTGGCTGATGAGAGTAACAGCCACATTATCCCAGTTCCCCTTAGGCAAAAAATTGCGAAGGCTGCTCAAGAAATTCATGAGCATGATAAGTCTTCCAAAAATTTTGTAAAAAAATACAAATCAAAATGGGGATACACTTTGTTTGGACGGTGCCTTGGCCCAGACACACCACTGAGCAGTGCAGCCCAGAAGACCAAATTTGGTTGGATGCGATATGCTCAAGCCTCACAAATAACAGATGAGTCGCGCCTGTTGTATCTTTTGATAAAAATACTAAAAAACAGACCAGGTGTCAGCCACTTTTCATCACCCACAAAGATTGCAAGTCACATCAAAGGGGAATACAAAAGGATTGTAGACCGTATCAGAGATGATCCAGTTTTGTATTCCCTAGCCATTCCTTTACCAAAAATTAATAACAAATCTATAACTAATTTTATTACAAAAGAAGAAAAAAAGGCGAACTATAAGGCTACAGCAATTCCTAAGGTCATTACCCATCAACGAGTTCTTTCCGATCAACCGATGCCCGAATCTCCATCTTTGCCAACATCACTGCCACAACCTGAGCGACCCCAAATGCAGTACACATCTGGAAAGAGACCTGGTGAGAAGAGGAGATGGACTGATGTTGAAGTAGAAGAGCAACCTTTGTCAACAGATGTTAATGACCAAAAGACATTAAAGTCTCGACAAAGTTCATCTTTGCCAACACTGATCCCCAAATATCAACCCTCACTGGGTGCTCCAGTACTCATGGTAATACCATCACAACCGTCTGCAAGTTCAATAACTTTTAAGCAGGAATCTTCTTCAAGCCAAGGATTGCCATTCAAATTTTCTCCTGCTCCACCTCCAGCGCCTCCGATTAAACCAACTGTCCCAAGATCAGGAAAGCCGTGCTCAGCATGTAAGCAACCAAAGTGTGCTGGTCAGCGCAAACGTTACACCCCATCACGAGACAAAACGATGTATAGCACGCAAAAGATATTCACCTTTTGTCCGATCACTAAAAAGTCAACCACTCCAGGATTTGAAAAAGAAGATTTTAAAGATTTTGATGATTTCAAAAAAACTGTAGACGAGGTGTTGTTGTTACAAGCAATAGACAAATAGACAACAATGATGTATTATTATATTAACTGGCTACTTATATGTATTATAAATTTGTGGGTTTTTTTTAAATAGCAATCATTGTTTTAAAAATTGTTATTTCTTATTAATATTATTATATTATTATGATTTATAAATGAGATAAATGAAAGAAAGACTTTTATGCAGCTCTGTTTAATAATAAGGTTTTATATGTGCAAATTGTTATCATTGATTATTTTTTAAATTTATATATCAAACTAATATGTTTGATTTGTTTCAAAAAGAAAACAGTTGGAAAACATTAACAAACAATATGTTGCTTCTTGTGCATTGTAAAGTTGTATTTTTGGAAAGAAAAAAAGACATGTGTCTGTCCAAATGTTGTTTCAATTAAATTTGTTTAGTACATTGTATAAATAAAGAACACAATTCAAGAATATCATTTTGTATTATTCAATACCATGTATTTATGTACTAATATGATGATGATGATGATGATGATAGTAGCAAACTTGATGATTATTAAAATATGGAATAAAATGCACATTTGAGAGAATACCAGAAAAGTAAATGTTATCAAGGATGTCATATACCAAACTTTTATTATAAAAGTTGTGGGAAAAACACTCACTCAGTCACTCAACAAACTAAAGTTTCAAAAAGTTTGCTTTTGGCTATTAGAGAGGGCGCTGGTTTGGTGTTCAGTGGTGCATACGCACCCAAGCATGACCGGATAAAGTACTTAGGGGGGTCGTGAGCCATTCCCAGCATATGGCTTCATCAAGTAGGTTTTAAGTGGGAAGATGTCATCACCGATAATGTAATATGAGAGCAGACTGTTACCCACTCTTGATGGTGTGGGAATAGGCAGTGTTTTCTCTTCCAAATCATTAAAGAGGACTGTTCTTCGAAATATAGCTGCATCGTTCCATGACCCATAACTTCCTACATCTATATACGTAAATGAATAATTTGCATCAGCCATCCCAAGAAGTACAATAGAGTGAAAGTTCTTGTAATTGTAGTATTGAGAACCACCATTTGGTGGACATTCAATGTTGACATGCTTCCCATCTAGGGCACCAATAACATGCGGCATGTTGCACTGTTTCTCAAATTCCTGTGCTACTTCTTTCCACTCATCAGCAGTGCTTGGCATCTTCATGTATGTTGATTGGAGAACTGTCCATAGGACAGTGCATGTCTCCTTTATGATCTTGCTAATGGTAGATCGACCAACAAGAAAATTGAAGGATTGTGATATCTGGGAATCACCTGTTGCCAAGTAACGTAGAGTAGCCTTTGTTCAGCACCAATGGGCTCTCTGAAATTTGTGCGTTTTTTGGAGATTAAAGGGGAAACCTGACTAACCTGGTGTTGGAAATGCTCCTTACTCTTTCGATTGAATCTGCCAAAAAAAAAAAAAAAAAAAAAAGGCAAAAGATGAAATGTTACAAAGCAGTTTTATTTTTAATTGCAGCAAATACAGCTGGTGATATCCCTCCTGACGCTTTAACAATATTACAAGAGTTAGATGAGGTAAAGTACAATGAATATACTGTGTAGATGATGACAATTATAATTGATTTTAAAGATGATAAAGACAAAATTAATGATCATAAATATAAACTGTTTTTTAAACATTTTTAATGCCTAGGGTACAACTCAGGTTGCTGAAGAATTGGACACAGATGTTGTAAGTATGTCAATGATTACTTATAATTATAAGATGATGATTATGACAGCAATGAAGTTAAGCTTTACAAATATTAAAAGATTTCGATGAGGTAAAGTAAAATAAATGTACTCTATAGATGATTACGATTATTATTGATTTTAAAGATGATAAAGAGAAAATTAATGATCATAAGTATAAACTGTTTTTTTTTTTTAATTTTCAAACATTTTTTTATGCCTAGGGTACAGCACAGGTTGTTGAGGATTTGGACATCGATGTTGTAAGTATGTCAATGATTACTTGTAATTATAAAATGATGATGATTATTATTATTGATTTTAAAGATGATAAAGACAAAATTGATGATCATATAAACTATTTTTCAAACTTTTTTTTTATGCCTAGGGTACTACTCAGTCTTTTGAAGATTTAGACACAGATTGTGTAAGTAAGTCAATGATTACTTATAATTACAAGATTATGATAATTACAAGACCGCGGTGAAGATAAACATAACATTAACGATGATGACGAAGAAAATCACAAATTGACAAGAAGATTATTAACACTCTTTCAACTCAGCAGACTGCAACTCGGATAGAATAAAATAGACTTTTGGTGATAAATTACAGGCCATCATGTTGGGATTGAATATTTTCACTCCTTATTTAGTAAAATAACCATTTGATCGATATTTCTGTGCTTATGTACATTATAAAAATTAGCCAACTTTTTGAAAGAGAAGTACCTGTTTTGATAGCTATCTATTTTACCGTGTTCTTTTTTTTTCTCTTACAGATTCAGAAGTGAAGATCAAGTACATATTATTTGTATTTATCAATTTATGAATTATTCATAATAAAGGCCTAGGAATTTTCTTACGATTATGAGTTAATTTGTTTAATCAAACATACTTTTATATCAGAATATTAAAATATATTATTTGTAATTCCATTTAAACTATAATATTTTACAATTCATGTATTTTTTTAAATAAATATTATCATCAGATTGATGTTATACTATTGGCTGTAGGAACAAACGTATATCCTAACAATTTTACTATGTTTGGATGAGGGGTAACAGAAAGCATAATTTTTGCTTCTCGGAATACCGTTGCTCTTAGCTTTTCATCACTGAGGCCCTCAACATTTTTTAAACACCTTCACGGCTACATTATCATTTCGATAGCGATATAAGTGCACACGTCCGAAAGTTCCACTCCCAATCCTAGTGTTTAAATTAAATAAATGGTGATAATCGATGTGCGGAATGTGATTAGAAGAGCTTGGTTTTATTTTGGCAAAGTCTTGGATGGCTTTGCATCGCATCTCCAGTTCTTGCTCTAGTCTAATTTTCAAAGATTGTGCTCTTTTTTCTTCCCTCATTCATTTCACTCGTTCCTCATATAACGCTGTTTTAATGTCATCCTTCAGTACGGTTTCCTTTATAAGAACAGGTC
>NW_022757652.1:190545-225059 GCF_011630105.1 Anneissia japonica
TGCACAAGGAAATCGCGGGCGTGTGTTGTCGTAAACAAGAGGTTAACTTTTGATATGTCGATATCATGTCATGAGCACACTTCAGTAATTATTTAATCACAATCTGTTTACTAAAGAACTAGGTTGATGTCCTTGGTTCTAAGGTTACACTCTACAGTTGGCCCTAAGGCAGTTTCTATCTACCGCGGTAGACTTGTATGCAATGTGATATGCAAATTTTCTGCATATACAGCCTTGTGTCTACCGCGGTGCGGTAGATTAAGGCTTACCGCGGTAGGATAATTTGGCGACGCTCCCTTACCGTACGAGTAACTACACTGGAATCCAAAATTTCTCTCAAGCGATTAGAGTTAGCCAACTAGAGGACAAGACAATGCAGTGGGTGATAGAAGCTAAGGAATCGGGCGGTAGTAGACCGGCATGGGATGCTGTTGAACCAGAGTGTAGAGCATATTGGGTTCTCTGGGACGCACTCCAGGTACGCCAAGGAGTCCTACACCGAAAGTGGGAGTCACATGACGGACGGGATATAACTTGGAAGCTAGTTGTACCGAGCCCCTCCGACAAAAGGTAGTGAACGAGGTGCACGGGAGAAAAACGAGTGGACACCTGGGCGTATTTAAATCCCTTGGAAAGCTTAAGCAACAGTATTACTGGCCCTGTATGGACGCTGATGTTCGATCATGGATTCGATGCTGTGAGATATGTGCTCGGTGGAAGGCACCACCGAAAAAGAAGAGAGCCCCCTTACAACAATGGCCAATTTCCAAGCCCCTCGGACGTGTCGCCATGGACATCCTCGGACCATTCCCGGAATCCTACCACGGTAACAAGTACGTCCTGGTAGTCGGCGACTACTTAACTAAATGGATGGAGGCATATGCAATACCGGACCAGACTGCTGAAACAATTGCAAGAAAATTTGTGGATGAGTTCGTGCTCAGATTTGGCATTCCCCAACAACTCCATACAGACCAGGGGCGCAATTTCTAATCTGTATACTGGCAGAGATATGCAGGCTTCTCTGGATTTTCAAAACCCTGACTACACCTTATACCCCGAAGAGTGACGGGATGGTAGAGCGATTTAATCGCACACTAGTCAACATACTCGCTGTTTCTCTTGAACTGGTGAAAGCTCAGAGGGACTGGGATGATTGGTTGCAGTATGCCACGTTTGCAATCTGGAAACCCCTTATGAATCTACGGGTGAAACTCCCAACATGTTGATGTTTGGCCGAGAGACACGGATTCCTGTGGATTTGCAGTTTGAAACGGTACTACCAGAAAACCCTGAACAGGACCAAGCCCAAAAGGTACGAGATAAGATTCAGCAGGCGTCTGAAAGGGCCAGAGTGGTGTTGAAACGCAGTGCTAGGAGACAAAAACGCTTATATGATCGGATTGCAAACGAACCGGGCCTAGCAATTGGTCAATTTGTTTGGCTGTTTGACCCGACCAAAAAGCGAGGTCTCTCCTCAAAGTTGGAGTGCCGTTGGAAAGGGCCATGGCGTATAACCCATAAATTGTCGGAGGTAACTTTCAGGATTAAAGAAAACCGAACGGTAAAGGCAAGATAGTTGGCCCAGTGAACCTGAACCCTGTGCCGGAATTGCTGGGAGCATCCGGTACAATGCAGGATCTGGACGAACCCACTCAAATGTCATCTGTACCTGAACTACCACCACCAACTCCAACGCTGCAAGCACGCAACGAGCAAATGGAATCCGAGATGTTAACTGTACCAGAATCCCTAGGGACATCTATTACAATACCGGATCTGGGCCGACTCACTGAACCTGGAATGTCAACGGTACCTGAGTTGCCAGTGCAACCTGCAGCGCCGCAGGTTCGGAACGAGCATATCAAACCTAAGAACGTTGGATCATTGAAAGCGAACGAGACTGGACGAAGTAGATACCCTAAAAGGCAGCATCGGCGTCCAATTCGCTTCCGTAATGATTCTTCTCCTTCATTTCTGATGAGTGAATGCAGACAGTGCAGGTAGATAGTTCCCGCCGGTAGTCCCATGCGCCGGCACCGGGAGGAAAAGCACCCGAAGCCTGCCGGAAATGCGGTGGACTATTCAGTAACAAGGAAGGGAGGAGACGTCATGAGGAGAGGAATCACCGAGATTTGGAGAAACGGGCACAGCCATGCGTGAAAGCACCTGCCAAGGAGGCAGTAGAACCCCCCGGGGGAAGAGTTAGACCTGGGTCTTTCACCGGAAGCTCTTGATCTGCTGGAGGAGGAGACCCGGGACACACTGACGCCTAAAATCAGGCGAGTGTCAGGAGGAAAACCACCCCTCCTGAGCTCACCGGACAGGAACCAGGCCAGGACAAATCGACGGAAAAGGGAAGATAACCCTCTGGCGCCAGTGTCTATGGAAGCCTTGCTGGGAGACCGTGTTGAGCGAGTAGTGGAAACATGGGAGAGCTCGCACTACCGTTTGGGAGATGATGAGCATGGCGTCTATCGAGTGGACAAGGTCAAGCGGGAATACATCCTCAGGAAGATCTAATCTAATCCCCTGGGCTCTTAAGACCCCAGGTGGAAGTTACCCAGAGGCATACTAGACCCTCTGAGGATAGGCTTAGTTTAAAGTTAAAAAGTTATAGTTAAATTTTATAGTTGAAGTTATTGTTGTTTCCAATTTTGTATTTCTGTATTTATGCATGGGTCCAGGGGACGAACCCATCTGGGAGGGGGGTTATGTAACAAAATTGGTCCCCTTCCATCATAGTGGAAGGATCCTTGGGGACGCGCACGTGGCTGCCCCTTTAAATGTAGGTGCAGCGGCGCACGGCGTCAGTTCGGCCACACAGTGCACCAGTGCAGTAGTACCCGAGTAGCCGCTGTACCCGGTTATTACACATGTGGTGGTCCACTTTGTCATTGGATTAAATAAAGTAGCCAACTATACCGGCTAACCGGACCTAGATACATTGCTTCTAGTCATTATTTCCTGCTCTCCTGTGTATATACTGCCGTGGTGAGTATATTGCGTGAGAGTTTGTGATGGTGTTTGTGTGAGAGCAAGTGTAGAACCAGTCAGTGGAGTATATCTACTGCCGAACCCGGGCTATATAGAAACTTTTAATAAGTGTGTAGAATTTGTTAATACGACAAGGAAGAAGTACATATGGAAATCATGTCACAAAATATGCAGCAAGCACTTTATTTACTACAGAAGACAACATGAATTACCTCATGAGATCAGAGATGGATAAGCAGGGAGTCAAAGTGAAGTTCAGGCTGAATCCGAAAGCTTTTCCAACTATTAGAGCACTAGTAAAGGACAGTGAGGAAGAAGATGTTGGGGAAATGCCATCCCAGACCAAAAAAAGAAAGACTACGAAATCTGCATACCGGCGAAAACGGGAGGTTGAAAGTGTAAGGAAAGTAGCTAGCCTAGCCTAGGTAGCATACTAGCTAGCCTAAGCCTAGGCTTAGTCTAGTGTGGGTGTGGGGGGTGGGTGTGGGGGGGAAAGTGTGGTGGCTAGCCCTAGGCGGCCCTACCCGACGTAGGCCTAGCAATTTTGGCCAAAGATTGCTACGAAGATGGATGCACAAAATCGTACCTTACTAATCAATACTACCGCAAACTACTAAGGCCTAGCAGCAGCAGCAGTCCTGGGGTCTACTACTAGTAGTACTACTAGTATTAGGCCCTACTATCTATCTAATCTACCCTATGCCTAGGCCCCTTGTAGGCCTAACAGACATGTCTTCCCTTTCGCCGTAGGGCCTAGGCCTAAGTCTTCAAATCAAATCTTACAGACATCACACGCCGGCAAAACTTATGCTTATCCTAAAATTTGAGAAAATTTTGTTTCTTTTTCAATTTGTAATGAATATTACATTATGTGTCACCCGATCTTCTCAAGGTTGACAGGTATGGCCTAAACAAAATATTCAAAAATGATTGAAAGTTTGCTGTAACAATAACATGGAATTATACACTCACTAACCTTGGCTTAGCAAGATAAAATCAATAATACTAACTAGGCCTAGGCTAGCTAGGCTAACAGCGTGTACTTACCTACAGTAGGCCTGTGTTATAGGCCTGTGGCATGAGCGTGCATAATTCAAGGTTGCATGTCAAAACAGTATTGATTGGCAGAACACTTTTCACTCATTTCCTTTAAAAGGAAATGATTTATTTATTTTTCAGATTCTATTAGACAATGACCAGGTCCAAGAGGAAGTGGCTGGTACATCAGTATGTAGTAGATATTTTTTTCTGATTTTTAAAAAAAGATTTATTAGCTTGTCTTTATTAGCTTTCCCACGGCAGTGGGAAAGCTATTGCTTCTATTCTTTTTTGTTTTGTTTATTATTTTTCTTCAAAAAGCCTTTGTTTATTAGCACAGGGATTTCCTACCCTCCACTTTGGTAATTTTCCAGACTTCAATAGCCTTTAAACTTGGCCCAAGCAAAGACTATGATAATACCAAGATGTACCAAAAAATATGTCATTCTACATATTATGATTATTATATTTCTAAAGCATTTCAGTGCAATATTACCATGAACTACATAAACAACATATAAAATTTAGATAGACCATTTTCTCTATGGATAGACTAAGAATTCATTGACCCAACAGGGCCAGGTTATAATAGTGCATTGTTAAGGTTATAACTAGATCCACTTCACCGTTGCCTTTACCATCACAGCCCTACTTTAGTTGCAGTCTCAGCCGAATCAGGTTGTTTTTTATGCAATTTTTTTCATATTTGAGGCATGTCATGGCGAAATGGTTAAGTTGTCGCACAGACCAGTATGGAGTAAATGAGCTATAAAATATGGGAGCTCAAAAAATTGCCTAAAATTCAAATTTGTTTTTCACTATAGATCAACAGTTTAATGTCTTATAAAATCATGTCCCAAAGTATTAGTTCTGGAAGTGGTCAAAAAATCGTTTATTTAACATTTTTTTAGATAGTTAATTCTACTGTATTAAAACAAATAACTTTGGAAGGCAATACTCAAAATTATGTTTATCTTGACTCTAAGAATGCTATACTTTCACATTCCAATAAATTAGGCTTGAAATGTCCAATTTCAATGAATGACCCCTCATATTAAAGATCACATACTCAGGTATCTGAAAATACCAATAACTTGAATTTCAATTTTTGCTACAACATAGCCATTTTGCCACAACATGCCTCATTTTTCAGCTTTATAATTTCAACATCAATTCTCATTATGTAAGTGAGGAAACCCGTACTATATGTTTTGTTTTACAAACAGACATAGTACAGTATGTTTAATTGTACATTAGGGAATATTTTGAAATTTAATTATATGTATTACTGTACAGCAGTAGTAGTAGTATAGTAATTCACTATAATTTTTACACCAGGCTCAAGGAAAATCAAGGTTGGCAGGTATTGATTGTAGGCTTTACATTGAGAGGGTTTGAAATATAACATTGTTTTGTTTTATTATGTTTTTTACATTAGATAGAAAATACATTTTCATTAACATGTTATTGTTTCAAAATAAGACTTTTGTTTCTATTTAATTATTATAAACACTAAAAGTAACATTCAATTTGAAGAAATGTTCTTCATCCAACAGTCATTATATTACATGTTTTACGTTATTGTCTCATGAAATTGCATTACACACTAACAAAAATGTTCAACTTATAATCAACAGTATATCTTAATATTCTTTGTTCTACCTTTAATCGACATTATTGTAGTTTAAAAGTGATCATTGAAACCTTTCTAATAAGATTTGTGTAGATTTTGCATGGTGAGTTTTGATTGTTTTGAACATGTGATATCTGATAGAAAATCAAGAATGCTTACTATTTTATATTTTGCCCATTTTAAAAACTCACCATTCAATGTTGTTCATCCTGTGACACTGCGAATGTAATGCAACCGACTCCTGTGATACATAACATTTCTAACAGTGTAGAACACTGTAGATGCAATTAAATTTAAAGGATTCTGTCATTTTAAATTAAATATCAGACATTAGTACACTACGAGTCATAATAATTAATATCTATATTGCGCAAAGTAAATGTCCGTCAAAATAACGTACGCAGAATGATGTGTCCATCAAATAACATACGAAAATTAATCCACATATTTGTTTTTATTTAACATTCTTTAGGCTCAATGTAACTTTTAACCTAGTGCCAATATTTTATGTCTTTACTAGAAATTTTAAATAAAAATATACTCACAATTTGGCTGTAGAGACATTTAAATTGGAACTGCAAAGTTCCCACTAATATTCTTAAGGCAGATGAACCTATCGGTATTCACATTGAAGATTTGTTTTTAAGCATTAAAAGGTATAGTTATCTGTGATTTATATGGCCAAAACAGACAAAATATTTTGACTCATATATGCAACATCATAAAATATTGCAGTATGACCAAGTATTATACAACTATTTTTTGCAATTTTATTTTCAATTTAATTAAATTTGTTAATGGAAAAATCTCATAGAAAAAAAGAAACAAATGTTATTCAAATTCAGAAATTTGGGAAACCACATTCACAATAGACCGAATCGGCGACTCCAGCTATTACTGGTCACGTGACATATAGTGGGTACTAAATGTAAACATCCACATCGTAAACCACAGTGCACTCATTGAACACAGTACATTGAGAAAATTATGCTTTATAAACAGCAGTAGGCTTGTTTTTTTAAATACTGATTTTTAATTACTCTGGTAATCTCAGTGCATTTTATTTAGGCTCTGGAATGCTACTACTGTACGGGTGGCTACACACAGGTAGGCCTGGGCTGCACTGTGAGTTTTAAGCCTTAACCAGGACCCAGAGCAAGGAGGGAGTTCTTATACCTCAACTCTATATCTCTGTAGTCGAGTACTAAGTAATAAAGTAGAAGTACAATAGTATGTAGTTGTATGAACTGTATCTCTTTTTTTTCTAATATTATTGTATGCTGTTATAAACTATATAATAGTCCAAAATGGAAGAAAAGTGATGCCCGACACTTTTAAAGGCAACTCTACAAAAAAATTCATAATTTTTAATAACAAATTTGTCTAAACATACCACATGTAATAAAGCAGGGTCTATGCAAACACTGTTACATTGCAGAGTATGACTTTGTAGATAAGTCAATAGATAATAACAGCCTGGAGTCATATTCCTTGCATATGCTCGAGTGTGTTAATCAAATCAAACAAAAGATTTCACCATTACCAACTTTACATAAGATCTACTTCAAAAAAAATTTCGAATGGTATCACAAATTCAAGAAATAAGAAAATCTAGCAACCGAACTGAAAGAAAATCAGTTTTAAAATGTGCAAAAAATGTTGGTGTTTTTACAGTTGATTTGAGGACTTAGCGGTTATTTAGGAATTATAACGCTTTATAGGTTTAAAATGACTCCAAAATCAGTTCAATTTACCGATATGGTCAGTTTCTAAGCTTTTTTTTATCATGAATTCCAACCACATACAGTACCAAAATTTGAACAAAATTTAAGAGATTGGTGTTTTTTTTTTTTCTTTTGGTTGATTTGACATGGAATCACCCATTAGGTAATTAGGTTGTTTCAAAAACAGTTAGAACTTGCTTAAGTCGAATCCAAAATGCTATTGTAAAATTGTTTGACATTTACCAAATTAGAAAGTTGTAGACGTACAAATCAATAAAAAAACACCATCAATCTCTCAGATTTTGTTCAAATTTTAGTGTGTAGTTGGAACCTGTGCAAGGCTGTAAAAAGTTGATGGTCCTGGGTCCAGGACTTGAGTATGTTAAAATTAGACCAATATTCTACAGCTGATATACAGTATAAGTGCTAGCAACTGATCTAGGCCTCTTAATTTTAAAAACCAAACTGCAGAAAATAGATGTTAGGTCACTTAAAAATTCAAGGTTGAAATTCCTTCTGAAATAGTGGTAGTGCTAACATGAGCAGGGGGAATTTTCCTTCTCCCTTTACAACTGGCCTAGATCCCTCTCTTCCAAAACCACAACAAGGTAGTTGGAACACAAAATAATAAAGTTATAATTTGGTCAGACAACCTTGTTGTGGGCGACAGGGTGTTCTGGCGATTTTGGTTCGGTAAACAAAGCCAGGAAAATTAGAATGGATAGATGAATTGTCGACCCTGGGATCTTTAAGGCAGAATCCTGTAGCCATAGACACTATAACATATGAAACGAGTACATTTTCGTCGAAATAGGAGTAAGATTTTAGTTGAGAATACCGAATTTTCGTGACGAATTAAGTTGGATCAGCACATTTCAGGCGGTGACTGATGACATATAGGTTTTAAAAAATCCTGAACGGGATTTTTGGTCGGGATTCCCGATAAAGTGGGATACCTATCAGTATCCCGATTAAGAATCCTGACCAAAAATTTTGGTCGAAAACATCATGAACCAAACAAAATCCCGCTCCAAAACCCCGAACGCATTTTTGGTCAGGATTCCCAAAAAATTGGGGTATCGATTGGGATCCCAATTTTTTCAACCAAAAATTTTGGTAAAAAATGCTATGATCCTGGCAAAACCCTGCCGGGATCCCCCAGCATGATCCCGACAGGGATCCCTAAACAATTTTTTTATAGGGTAATGCTGTCTTGACAAACAATTCATTGCCAATGACAAACTTGTGTAGTGTTTGTCACTTTGACTTTAATTGATATAAGTGGCTAAAGTGTAAAATAAACCTATGCAATAGCTTTGCAATATACAGCAATAAAAACATTTACGGTATACATATTTGGTTAATAAATTCAACGGTTTTTAATGTACAATGTATGAATGTGTTATTTTTAAGCTTAAACATTACAGTTTGTTGCATTAAATTAACTTCTTGCCTAGAATGAAAAAAAAAAATTTGCCACATGTCAAAGTTACCCGAAATACGGAGTAATTTGACAGCCTGTGAAATACGCTGTGGTTCGTACCAAAATTCATCGATTAAATTTTTTTTTTATTGATGTATGCAGAAAAATGTCAAGAATATATCAAAAACCTGTCAAACCCCGTTTTACAAACATCCTATGATTCAATTTTGGATTTAAAATAAATGTAAAATAATACTCTTGCAACGAATGGGGTAATTTGTTTTTTTTTTCATGCACATAATATATAAAATTAATAAAATGATTTAAAATGAATGTGTGTATTATAAAACACATTTCTAACTGTTTATGATGTAATAATGTTGGTAGTTGTATGAACTGTATCGTAATTCATTATAATGTTTGTTTTTGTAGGATGGCATCACAACATTAATGTACGCTGTGGACAGCAACGCACTAGATGACGTATTGGAGAAATGATTGAAACGGCGACTGTCGAGAATTTAGAAACACAGACGGTGAGTGGAATTAACTATCATTGCATTTTAATCATCACAAGCACTAGATGACGTATTAGAGAAATGATTGAAACGGCAACTGTCGAGAATTTAGAACAACAGACAGTGAGTGGAATTAACTATCATTGCATTTTAATCATCACAAGCACTAGATGACGTATTAGAGAAATGACTGAAACGGCGACTGTCGAGAATTTAGAACAACAGACGGTGAGTGGAATTAACTATCATTGCATTTTAATCATCACAAGCACTAGATGATGTATTGGAGAAATGACTGAAATGACGACTGTTGAGAATTTAGAACAACAGACGGTGAGTAGAATTAACTATCATTGCATTTTAATCATCACAAGCACTAGATGACGTATTAGAGAAATGACTGAAACGGCGACTGTCGAGAATTTAGAACAACAGACGGTGAGTGAAATTCACTATCATTGAACTAGATGACGTATTAGAGAAATGATTGAAACGGCGACTGTCGATAATTTAGAACAACAGACAGTGAGTGGAATTAACTATCATTGCATTTTAATCATCACAAGCACTAGATGACGTATTGGAGAAATGATTGAAACAGCGACTGTCGAGAATTTAGAACAACAGACGGTGAGTGGAATTAACTATCATTGCATTTTAATCATCACAAGCACTAGATGATGTATTGGAGAAATGATTGAAACGGCGACTGTCGAGAATTTAGAACAACAGACAGTGAGTGGAATTAACTATCATTGCATTTTAATCATCACAAGCACTAGATGATGTATTGGAGAAATGACTGAAATGACGACTGTTGAGAATTTAGAACAACAGACGGTGAGTAGAATTAACTATCATTGCATTTTAATCATCACAATCATACAATATACAAATACCTTAAACTCAATTACCATGATTTATTTCATGTTGGGTTAAAAATGAGACTTATTTCATGACTTCTTTGACATATTTTACAACTCAAAAAAAGCCTATTTTACCAAGACGACAAGAAAGGGTGCTGTGAGATTTCAAAATTTCTCGACAGGTTGGTGATCCGGGACAAAAGGAACAAATTGTAATTCACTAGCTGTGATGGTTAAAACCATGAGTTTGGGAATTTAAATTCCACACTGTCCACTTGGCTGTGTCCTAGGGCAAGGCAATTCATCTGCATTTGTCTGTCCACCTTGGAGTATAATTATAAATAGGTACATAATATTTACATAAACTGGTTAAATAAATGAAAAGAGTGATCATTGGTGTAAATTGCCTGCAATTGATAGTGTGAACATTTTACTGTTAAGAAGTTGGTAATTGAGTTACCGCATATTCCGGTGTATAAGCCGCACCTGTGTATAAAGCCGCCCCCCAAATTACGATGCGAAATATCACGATTTTTTGTGTTACCTGTGTATAAGCCGCACCAATTCCCCATAATGTTAAGTTTTTAATTTTTTTGAAACACTGACATTATTTATAAATGTTCACAAAAAGAAATTTCATCTTTTTCGACCGATTATTAAACAACAAACGACGGGAAATTCGTGTAAACTGCTGGCTACTGCCATGTTAACAACATATTCTTGCTCTATTGAGTATGTTTATCTATTAAATATTAATATTAATCATTCGGTATTACGCTAAAAATATTGGTAATTCTAGGCCTAAATCATTACTACTCACAGCCCACTGTGCGAATATTATATATTATTATTATTAGTTTCACCAGCCCACGTGTGTTTTGTTGCGACATCGAAAATGAAGCTGCTCACGTGACCTTGAGGACCGAACTCCCGAAAAGTATTTTGTTATTGTTTTGAGCGAAGCGGTTTCGAACAGAAACAGCGTGTTTAAAAATGAAAATAATTATTTAGGCAATTAACTATTGCTTGAATGTCGTAGAAAATGTAGTAGGAATCCTAGTACAGCACTGTAGTGAGTATAATTAAAAATACTAGGGCTACAAACCGGTCCTAGGCTAGGCTAATTAATTGAGCGAGCATGGGCCTAACCTAGACAGACGGCGCTTGATTTTCGCCACGGCTCGCGATCTGAATTTTTTTTGGGAGTAGGTTAATGACCAGTGTATAGGCCGCACCTCAAACTTCGGCGGGAAAATCGAGTATAAGATTTGCGGCTTATACACCGGTATATACGGTATTATAAGAATGCTATAAAGTTTTGTTTTTTTTTTTTAAATTAGATATTGATCCTCATGAGAAGACCTGCCACCCAAGCTAGCCTCCTCTCGGGCCTAGGCTAACTTCGTCATGCTTAGTCTTACAGCTAGACGGTGATAGCTAGGCCTGCTCATCGATTTTCGAAGATGACAATGCCAAGCTTACAAGATGAACTGCACTTCTCTTGACACACAGGCTTTAGGTGGTGAACTCATACACATTCCATCATTAATGCAAATGATATACAATTTGTAGTGGATGCGATTATATGTCGACTATCACCACAAAATGAGCGATGTGTCGCAACAGGCTGCACTGAGGTATTTGCCCTTGAAGTCAAAAAGTCGAAAATACGGCCTAGATTGTTTTTTCAATTTTGTTAAAAATCAACTCTTTAATATGTATTTTAACACATCCCAAAATTTCAGGCAATAAAAACATCTCAAAGTATGGTTTTTAGGTTGATTTCTGAAGCCTATTCACTACAAAAAATCTCTCAAATCAAACTTATAAAACGTAAATTCTCCCAGCAAACGCCATTTTTCGATCTACATAACGCATTTCACATGGCAGGTCATTGTACTTGGTATCATTAGAAATCCCCGGATGTCCTATAGTAGGCTAGCAGAAAATATTTAAGCCAATAGGAGCTATTTTTATAAGACAGTTTGTTACCATGCAGTGGAAACAAAATCTGCCAAACACCTATTGTAATTGATCAATTTCATACATGTGACGTACTGTGCATGCGTAGTTACAATGTTTACAGTTGTCAAGAAAGCTTTAGATATAGCTAAATTATTCGTACATTTTCTACAAGTTTGTATTTTCAATGTCAGGACAGTGTTGATAACAGCGAAACCGCTGTTTTAGATGCTCTAAACAGCTCCGACTTAGCCTAGGCCTAGACCTGAATGTTATGGACCAGGAGGCTCTAAAAGACCTGATTACAGAATACTTCACCGCTGGAGATGATGATTTTGACGATGAAGACGACTTCGATGATGAAGAAAATAATGGTAGTTACTCTGACCAACCACCAAGTGATGAGGAAGATTGACATACTCACCGATGTTGCGCCGTAAGTTACATAAATTATTTCAGTGCTCTTGCCCGGGACCCGGCTCTCTAGGCCTAGGCTAGTCTAGGCGAGGCATCTCACCCTCTCACCTACACTATGGCCTACTTGATTAGGCCTAGGGCCTAGCCCTATCCAGAGGTTTCATAATCTTTTAAGTTTGTTACAGTATAAGTACTACAAAGTAGTCACTATCGATCTCTGCTGTCAATCTCCGCTGTCTACAGAGATTATAAACTAATAAATGAATTTTTATTATTTTATTTATTAAAAATTGCGGCTTATCAAAATAGGCCAGGCCAGGATAGGCTTTTAAAATAATAATGAAATTACTAAATATCTTCAAAATATTTGATAGGTACTTTATTCAATGGCATTGTTGTTACTATGGTAAATGCATGCATGGATTATACTTGCGCGTGCATCGAATGTTACACACGTACAGTACATGCAGGATTGACGTTTTCCAAAGCAGAGTACACTCTCATTCCAAAAATACGTAAACAAAAAACTAAATGAAGCCGAGAAAATAAGTGGAAAGCCGAATATTATAGGCGACTACAATCAAACATACCAGATGAATTCAAAGTAAATAAATTTTCAACATTTTTATAAATTTCAAATTTAAAATATGAATATTAAAAATGATTAATTTAAAAAATTTATTGTTTTTTACAGCCTACAGAAGAAGAGCTTGCAAACACGTCTGAACACGAAATTGAGAAAGAAACGGAGACATCCGATCAAGAACAAAATGACCAATCCATGTCAAGTGTTCATCTATCCGATTTACTTGACAACAATGAACCATACATCAACAAGACAATCAACGAGTCAATGAAATCACCGGACAATCAGATAATAAATAGTAGTAGAATGTCCGAAAATGAAACGCCTGAAAACTCAATTAGCACTCCCAAAGAAATCGTAAATTTCGAAGAGTTTGATACAGAATTCTCAGCAGTAGACAGCACTCCTGTAGATTGGTAAATCTGCCCCCTAGCCTAAGGCAGAGAGGCCTGTGTATGTGTGGGAGGGAGGGGAGACGCCCCGCACCAACACTCGCACTCTCACCCCACACCACACACCCCCAAACACACGTACGTGCACATTTAGGCTAGTGCCCCGTATCGTTCCACTTATGAACTATCAGACATAATAAAATAAATTTTTCTGATTTGAAATTATAGAGGGCGCTGTTCATGTGATTGTGGTGGTTGGTTGGTTTGGCGGTCACCAGAAATTTTTTTTTACTAGTGTGCGGTCACGCTTGAGTGATTTTAACTCTAATACATTGACTGTTATTTTATCCCATACTGAAAAGGATGACCTCTATGATACACTAACTAAACAAAGGGAAGCATTTTCACTGTATAGTGAACTTTCCAGTTGCCCTAACTTTCACGCAGACATTCATTTAACAAATTATGACCCATTTTTCATACGACCATATTTCGCTACAGACAAAGACAAAAAGAATATTGACACAGAACCAAACAAATTAGTTAAATTGGAAATTCTAGAAATAGGACATCAATCGTACACATCACCTGTACTACTAGTTTCCAAGAAAAACTCAACTGATAAACGTGTTGTTACAGACTTTCGGTACTTAAATTCCAGAATCGAACGTATAAACCACCCATTCCCGCTACTTGTTTGTTTTTGTTTGTTTAATGGTTTTTCTCCAACACTTGAAATTAACATTACATTATTAAGGTGATAACAATATAATAATAGTACAAGGTTACAAAATCGGTGTAAGTACAAGTGAAAATATAGTTATAGGAAGTGTGGAAGGAGGTCAAAATAAGTAAAAAAACTTTAAGACTTGACCCCCTGGTTAAAAAAAATAAATAAAAAAATAAAAATCAGAAGAAGGTACACAAGACTTTAGAACACAGCTTAATAATGATATTGATAATAATAATGAGATGATTATAATAAATAGATAAGTAATGATCAAAGAGAAACTTACTCACCATATATCTGCAACAAAGACTTTTTATAGGTAATCCTGAAACTTGCGAGAGATGGTTTGTTTTTTAAAGAGTGTGAAAGACTCCCCCAAAGCTTAGGACCGGTGTAAAGAATTGAATGGCGTCTGGTATGAAACTCACATTTTTTAGCATAAAAATTAGTAACAGAAAAACGAGTGAAGTGTGAATGAGTATCAGAGGGTTTGTTAAATAATGAACTAATGTGTGCCGGAAGTAGATTGTTGGCTAAACGGTACATAAATAAGGCAGATTGTAGTTGATTAATGTCAAAGACGTTTAATATTTTATAGTTAAAAAATAATTGTTTGGAATGAGATCTGAAGGGAGCCCCTGAACAAATTTGAACTGCATGTTTTTGTAGGTTAAATATTTGATCAATTTTGGTCGTTTCAAAACTTGTCCAGGGGCATAAGTTGCTGAACTTATCCACCGTTACAGCCCAAGAGGTATTACAATAAGATATATAAGGAAGTATCAGAGTGTTGTACAGAGTGAAAAGGATAGTAGCTGGAAGTGTATATTTGAGTTTATTCATTATACCGACGTTTCTTGCCACCACATTAGAAATTCTATTAACGTGAGGTTTCCATGACAATTTGGAATCAATTGTGACTCCGAGAAATTTTGTTTCGTACACACGCATGATTTCTAGGTTATTTATAAAATATTAAAGTTACGAGAAAGTGCTTTGGAGTTCCTATTTTGAAATATAATATAATTTGATTTGGATTGATTAAGGGATAATTTATTAATTTTAAACCAATCAGAAATCCTATTAAGCTCCGTATTAGTTGTGTCCATTAGAGTTAGTTTGTTTTTATGGGAATTCATCAGCATAAAGGATAAATTTAAGATAGGAACTATTGGGAAGATCATTAATATATATTAGAAATAAGAGAGAACCTTGTGGTACACCACATGTAATCGGAGACAGATTGGAATTAAAAGTGGAAAAAGAAGTAAATTGTTGGTGATCTGTCAGATAACATTTGATAAGTTTGAGAGGAAGGCCCCTGACACCATAATGCTGGAGTTTTTGGAGGAGAATATCATGATTTATGGTGTCAATTAAAGGCCTTACTCAGGTCAAGGAAGATACCAATCGTATATTCATTGTTGCTTAAAGCAGAAGTAAGTTTATCATAGAGATCAAGAAGTGCAAGTTCAGTAGAAAAATGTTTTCTAAATCCATACTGGTAAATGAATAGTATACCATATTTGGTAAAAAATGCATAAAGACGATTATAAATAAGGCGCTCCAAAAGCTTAGATAAAGTAAGTAAGAGGGAAATCGGTCTATAATTCGTAAAGTAATGGGGGTCATCTTTTTTGAATATGGGAATTACTTTGGCAATTTTAAGTAAGTTGGGAAAAATTCCCACCTGAAATGAAATATTAAAAATATGGGCTAGCGGTTTAGAAATGTGGTGCATAATATTCTTAATAACACGATTTGAAAACCCATCAAATCCCGGACTTTTGTTTTCTTTCATATTATTAATAAGGATAATTATTTCATTATCAGTCACGGGAGTCAAGTAAAAAGAATTTATAATTGGAGTATAAAGAAAAGATATAAAGTTGGAATTACTGGAAGGTTGTTCAATACCTTGTACAATTTTATGACCAACATTAGTAAAATAATTGTTAAAATGTTGCGCAATAAGTGAGGGATTAGTAATTTTCAAATTATTTAGAAAATAATAAGATGGAAGATTGGGTTTAGTGTTTTTTCCCAGAATACCGTTAATAGTTTTCCATGTCTTATGGATATTGTTAGCGTATTGATTAAATTTATTGGTATAATAGTTTATACAAGCAATACGAAGCAAACTGGTTAATTTATTTCTGAATTTAGTATATTTAACTTTGTCTTTCAGTTTACCAGATTTAAGGTATACGATATACAATTTATTCCTAGTGGAAATTGAGTTGATTAAGCCGACGGTTATCCAGGGTTTCTGTTCCTTACGAAAACTATGTTTAATGCGTTTGGTTATGATGTTGATACTGTACAGGGTAGTTAGCTTATTGTTGAATATATCATAAGCATGGTTTGGATCATTATGAATTTCATAAATTAAAGACCAATCAGTATTGATAAGGTCATTAGACAAAGAAGTTATGGATTCATTATCAATTTTTTGCAGATATATGTATTTGAAATTGTTTATTAGAGAGGGCTTAGAATAATTTGATTTATGTGTTAATGAAAATACAGGAAAGTGGTCAGATATATCAGACTATAAAATACCAGTAGATATTTTATCACTTAAATTATTCCAATAAATTTTGTCGATAAGAGTAGCTGTTGTGGAAGTAATCCTAGTGGGTTTAGTAGTTAAAGGATAAAAATTATTATTTAACATTGTACTTAAAAATAAGGATGTGTTTTTATGAGTGTTGCACTTTAATAAATCAATATTGAAATCACCACAGATGTATGCAGTTTTGCTTTCAATATTGATAAAATCAAGAATATTTGATATATTATTATTAAATGAACTTACAGATGATTTAGGCAATCGGTAAACAACTCCTAGAATAATGTTTTTGGGTTCGGCTATAACTTCAATGAACAAAGATTCCGAGTTGGAAGAAATAAAAGATGACAGATCAGCACGATTAAAATGGTTCAGTCTTTGGTCCAGATATATGGCTACACCGCCCCCTGTTCTACAAGTTCTAGATGTCTGGATTAGCGTATAACCGTTGATGCTATAAAACGAGAAATTGGTTTTATACGAGTTAAAAAATGTTTCGGAAAAACATAAAGCAGAAAAATATTGGTTAATTGTATTTAGGTAGTCAGTTACTTCATTAAAGTGTCTGACGAGGCTTCGAGAACAAGACAGGAAAACTTATCGTTAAAGCTATCACTATGTTCATAGTTACATGGTTCATTGTTACTAGAATAAAAATCTTCATGTGTAGATCCATATAGAGTAGTGTCAAGCGGATTAAAAGTAAAGGATTTAAGCCTATCAAAGTCTCCAATGTGATCAGGAGTAGGGTTCTTTGAAACATATAAAAAATCAACATCTTCTATAATATTATGAAAAGGAAATACGTTTCAAGTACAGGAAAAACAGATCCAAGAAACATCATGAGGCCTATTTGTACATAAAGTATGAGCTATAGAGTTGCATCCAATACATTTTAGTAAGCCTCGATTTAAGTCTTGTGAACTATAACAAACTGTACATATCATGAGAAGAGCTTAGGTTAGAACTATAGGGAACATCGTAATAAAATAACATCCGAAATATAAGATCATTATAATAATAGTGTAATAAGATCACTACAAAACGAATATATATATATAATGTAAGGATAGTAATGATAAATAAACAGATAATACAGGCTTGAATAAAAAACAAAAGTAACAGAATACAATATGCTGGTTCATACTGTGCTTTCTTTTATAACGTACTGCGAAAAAATGTACCTTGAACATGAGTAAGACCATTTGTTGCAAATTATCTAGACACAACAATAGCATGGGCTCCCGAAAAAACATAGGATTAGTGTATGAACATTACAATATAGAGTGAATGAGTACAAGTCATAAACAATAAATAAAAGTCAAAAGGCAAACGCATGATTCAGTCCAGTAGAAACGCTGACTAACACTTGATTTGAGTCGGTTATTCCTGGAAAGGATAAGGAATGCCAGTCGACGAGCGCCATTTACCAGCTCGAAACTTTAGCGTTATACCTTGATCATATAATTCTTTAACTTTGGATTTCCATTTGGTCTTCTCCAACCTGTCAGTGCGGGTCAAATCATCAATTATGTAAGTTCCCATACCATTTAGGATATGCTTATTTTTCATTATTGTGATCTTATCCACATACGACAATAATTTGACTAGAATGTGGGGTGCCATGCCTTGATAGCCTTGGCCGTCCCTGTGGGCTCTCTCAATTGTAGGATTGATATTGAAATTTGTAGCTATAAAAGTTTCCACAATCTTCATTGGATTTTCATTTTCTGATTTAGCAATACCAACTATGCGTAAGTTGTTCCTTCTTAAAAATCGTTCAGCTTTGTTCAACTCAGCTTGCATGGTCTCATATCGATCTATCTGCCCACATTTCCCAACACATTTACTCGCACAGCATTCACAGCAGGAATCACACTGTCAGCGGGCTGATGTTTTCACGAAAAACGGGCAAAAATATTTCAAAATCGTAAATTCTCAGTGTATTACTGGTCAGAAAAATGTGTATTTTTGATATGTTCTAGTTCAATTACTTCTGTATCTTACTGTTTTTATTAGAATTACAAATGCTTAAAAAGTTCCTGTCTTTTTGCAATTTTCGTAAGCTACTACCCTGACCGCTTCCTATGTAAACGGCTGGATTTGCTGCTTTTTAGCGCGTTCTCTGTTTCTAAAATTCTTATTTAAGGCATTAACCAATAAAAAACATCCTTGTATACCTGATAAAAAGAAAATTTAATATGCATAGATTCCATACATGAAAGAATCATTTTGATTGGATAAAAAAAAACCCTGTCTTTTTACAAATTAAACAAAGGATAGAAGCGCGCGAATTGATCTTATTCATCGACTGATTTTTCCATTGGGCTGAATAGACGTTGTGAGAGTGCTCGGAAAGACTTTGCTAAATATCTCAAGATTTTTGTAAGTATGTATTATAATTTTTGTTCATATATCATTACTAACATTCATTTAACAATTTTAGCTAGAAATTCATAGGAATTATTCTACTATTAAGTCAAATTCTAGGTTTATTTAGTGGTGGTTAGGCTTACAGCTCGAAGGCTGAGCTTGGAATGTACTATTCTTTGACCAGGGGTGAACCCATCCGCTTAATATTACCAGTGTAATCAAACAAGGAAGGCGAAATTATTTAATGTTGTATTTCTTGCAAGTATGACGACTTAAGCTACAAGTTAAGAGCGGAAAAAATATTATCCGAAATCTGTTCCCTTAATGATGTAGATATTGCAGAGATTGACAATGTTCATGCTTTATTAATAAGAATCACAAATTTTGATCAAAAGACACGCGACTCGTATAACAAAGCTCAACGAGGTGGTGGTAGACAGAAGTGTAATTGTTTATCAAAATTGAAAGACAATTTTATTGAACTCAGATTAGGTGGTTTAAAAAGAAAGATAATACATGAAACAGAAAGCCAAGCAAAAAAATTTAAAGCATGTGACAAGGAAAATAAAATTTTAAAAAAGGAGTTAAAAGAAGTAAAGAAAATACTTAATCGATCAGTTAACAGACGATTATTTGGTACAAACAAAACAAACAATTCTAATAATTGGAGACAGAAACAAATGAACAAATCTAAAATAGCAGAGTCAATTAATCTAATACAAAGCCTAATGAAGCAAGATGGATTGGATTTGGTCCACCTTCAGTTAACAGATATGTTTGGCAATATTATAACCATTCAAGATTTTGTAAAGAACACAGAAAGTACTATAGCCTCGATTTCAAATTAGATAAAAGATAAAAATTTAGTTTCAGATCGCACGTACAGAGAATTATCGATTATCAGGTGTAATCTCCCATCTTTATATAAATTACAATGTAGAATTAAGGAAATTAATAAACAATTTTTAATATATCCACTGCCCAATGGGCGAGGTGTCCATATGTTGCTTGAAGAAAAATTGACATTAGTCATTAAAAGAAACTTTGGAGAAATAAAAAGTGATTGTCTCACAATAAAACTAACTGGCGATGGGACTAGAATAGGGAAAAGGTTGTCTGTTGTTACAGCAGGTTTTGTTTTGATCACCCAAGAATTTAAGTCGCCCGACAACTTACTTGCAATGTCTAAGGATTCTGAAAGTTATGAGACAATAGCCACCCTAACTAACCAAATTGTGCGAGGTGCAGTGAAACTTAGTAACATTATTGTAAACGAAAAGAATTATAATATCAATTACGTGTTATGTGCAGACCTTAAATTTTTTAATTTGATAATGGGACTTGGTGGATTCAAAAATGAATTCTGCTGTTTGTGGTGGCTTGCTTCAACATGTAAAAAAAGAACAATTGAGGAAATTACACGACTAAGTAAATTAAAACGTTCCAATTTTAATTGTCTTCAAAGCCCTTTATTTCCATTTATTAAAGTCGACAGTGTCATTCCCGATCCCCTTCATTTATACTTGCGCATCTCTGATCAGCTGATTAGACAGTTAGTAAAATGTATTAGAGAGAAAGACTGTATTGCAAAAAATCAAAAAAATGTAGACAAAAGCAAATGTAATAACATATTCGAACAATACATTAAAAGTTTAGGTTATGACTGGAGTTTTTATACTTGTCCAGAGAGTGGCAAACTCAAATATCCAGATTTCCAGGGACCTCAGCACGAAAAAATTCAGTCAACAATTGATTTAAAATGTTTTATTGGAAATGAAGATAAATTTGACCTAATCTGCACTCTTTGGAAAGACTTTCCAAAACTTTATAGGGATTTAAAGTCAATCAGTCAAAATGAAGAAATAGTTCAGTTTGAATCTGATGCTAAAGCCTGGGTTAAAAAATGGTCTATGGCATACCCATCAAAAGATGTTACTATTTATATGCACATAATGTGTGCTCATATAGGGAATACAATTAGAAATCATGGCAGTCTTTCAAAGTATTCGCAGCAAGGCTATGAAAAATTGAATGATGTTCTAACAAAAAATTACTTTAAAGGAACAAATCACAAACTTACTGATGCCATGACTCAAATATTTCAAAAGCTTAATCGGATCGAAGTTCTGGCTAAAGAATGCCAGAGAGATCATATCAAAATACCTCATTGTGGAAATTGTGGTCAAGCTGGACATAACCAGAGATCATGTAGTACTACTCATTAATAGTGGTGGTTAACTTTCTTTGCTTATGAATGTATAATACTGTACCTTGATTTACTTTTTTTCTTATTTCATTTTTATTTACTATGTTACTGGCCTTTCCTAGGCTCTGAAATTTCATAATTCAGACATCTCGCAATAATCCATATCAGTATTTTGTGTGCTAAATAATGAAATCCATAATGACAGTGTTATGTTTTGAAAGGTGTCTTTATGTTCTTTTATTGCAATATTATGGTATATCCTTTCATCCATCTCTTATGGGTAATTTTCAATTTATTTTTCATATAGAAAGTTTTTGAAAATAACAACTATACATTTTATATTTATTGTATTGCATGCTTTCTTTATTAAATATATTTTTGTACTAAAATAAAATAACAATTATGTGTGTATGCATGCCTATAAATAATTGCAATTGAATGACATGTCATGAGGTTCGTATATAAAAGTGTATTGTGTATAATCTTAAGAAAAAGACTTCAAATACCAATGCTTACAGTGTATTTAGTTTGCTAAAATAGTGTGCTTTAAAATGCAAAAGTTTTTAGTTGCCCATCTATCTCATATTTAAATAAAATATATTTGTAAGATGAAATGTAAAAAAAAAGATAATCATTGTGCATTTATTCTATATAACTAATGTTCTTTCATTAAATATATTTTTATATTTTACTAATAACAGTGTTACAGAAATAGAATAAATGTTTATAATACTCTATCTGTTGGTCATTGGTTTTATTTTGTGCAAAATAAACACATCCAAGTACCCCGCATGATAATGGAATGTTCCAACCAGTGACTCATGCTTTGCTGATAAGTGAAGGTCGGCTTAACACGCTGCATTAAAACTGCATTTTCTTGTTGAAGAATTACCCAACATAGATCCATATGAATAGCATTGCGAGCCGTATGCAGATCACGTTCCAATTCCGCATGCTTAACATTGTGACGGGATTGAGCTTTCTCTAAATCACTGATTCGTTTTTCGTTAAATGCTATAGATTTCTCAAATTTTAACTCCAAATCTCTTTGACTTGACATGATGTTTGAAAGAGATTGTTTAACGAACTCTTCAAAGCTGAGAGCTTCAACGACGTCGGCATTTGCCTTTTTAGAACGTGTACTCATATTAGTAAAACACGGGAGCTCTGTGCAACAACGTCTTACTCCACGACATCGATGTATTGAGCTACTAGTTGAAACTATAAAGACAAAACGCTAATGCTAAAGTCATAAGTGTAATTGATCTCAAATCCGCATACCATTGTTTTCCGTTAACAAAACAAGCTCAGCAACACACAGGTATAGCTTCATATAATGGTGGTAAACATTATTATTATAAGCGGTTGGCACAAGGATTAAACGTTTCACCAGGTATTTTTCGGGCTAAAATTGACAAAATTTTGAATGATATTCCAAATTCTAAGGACTTCTGTATTCCTCACCATGATATTATTTTATTTAGTACCGATAAGACATCACATAGAAATCATCTTACTTCAGTGTTACAAGCTCTTAAATCTAATGGCTTTAGAGTTTGCCCCAAGAAGTGTAAACTATTTAGAAAAGATGTCCAATATATGGGACATAGAATTTTGATAAATAATTCAGGACATGCTTGTATAACACCACTAGGTTTAATAGATGCGCAGCAATTAGAAAATTTCATTTGTTTCATTCATTTGAATATTGCTTTTATTTACTTTGTGTTTTGATCGTACATGTTGGATATGGCAAGACTAGACGTTACAGATTTATGTATAAAGGAGCGATTGTCATTGCAGGCTTTATTTAACGTTTCCCCATTCCTTTACACTGCACGTAAATATGTAAATGGACATATCATCTTAATAATAACAGACGATATGCCATTTTTGCGGGGAGGACCTTCAAAACGTTCTTGTATATCTCGGAAACCTACAGTACATACCACCGTTTCGTAAAATTAAATTGATATCACTCATACATATAGGAAATCATTAATGCTGTTTCAACAATGATACTAGCCCCATTATAGACTATATTTGGAACCACAGAGACATTACAACGTTACACAAATCTCCACTTTTACAATTGTCGCTTAACACAAATGGCATAGCCAATTGTATCTCAAAATAGTTATAATTATCACCATATGTTACTTGTCCTACTAGCCCTTACTAAAGACATTCGTGCACTGCAGTGTTACAGATTTTACACCACAATAGACGATAACATTGGCATACCATTTATACAACTTTACCGACGCCTCAGAGTCAACCAAAATTCACCATATGGCTATTCCATCACGCATTACAATGAATACTTTAAAGCCTACACATGTAGACGCACACACTTTTGGGGAAAACATGAACGTGAAGGAAACGAGCCATGTGCTCTCTGCGGAGGACACTTCCCAACCAAAATGTTGGACTGCCTGTTTCTAAGATGTAGCAAACTCTGTCATCGCGATTGCCATGCAACAGCCGCTGATTGTAGGGAATACTGTAGAGTATACAATGTAAAAATAACAATGAAAAGGTAAACGTTAAGTATATGACAATGACAAAGTATATACATAGCTATTAGGCTTTGTATATTAGATTTTTCTTTCCTTATTAAAGAAAAAATATTGGCACTTGCAAGTTTGATTTTCGATTTCAATTTGATTTTTAAATTTATTATTTGTTTTTCACTTTGTTTCAGTTATTTTTCAATTCATTATTCATTCATTAATTGGGATTTTTTCATTATTCAATTCGGGAATGCGAGACTAGTTTGTTAAATCAATTGTTTAACAATCCTGTATTTACTGGTACTGACATAAGGCATGCAGTCATGTTGGTAAAATCTTCTTCCTGGAGCACCAGGAATGCCAACAACTCCAAATGTCAGTATGCTCTACTGTACGGAAGGTACATACAGTGGCCAATTTCTTTTCGCATTGCCTTGAACACATGATTAAATTGTAGTTAATAATGAAATTGATATTGGGCTTGGAATCCCCCCCCCCCCATAGACATTTAGTCATATTGGTTTTCGTCGGATGCCAATACCCCCACACAATGACTACAATGATCTACGGACCAAGTACATATCAGTATAGTTAAGCCGAAAACATTTGCCTTCTCGCCACACATTGTATCTTACTCCTCGTCATCACCAGCAGGCTGTTGGTACTCATTAAAAAACGGTTTCAAAAAATTGATTATTTTGTGTTTATCAGTAGAAACACACCCTAAGGACCAGTTCGAGCGAAAAAATATCCGTGCGATTTACCAGTTAATTCACCGGAACCTACTTTCTAAAGTCGCTTGGACATGCGCATAATTACCTTGCCATCTGGATTATCCGTGCCAATTTTGACCACCAAATTGCTCGGTAGAATACCGTGTATGAGATGGCCATGGAGCCGGAGGCGACAGTAAATCAACCTTAATTGCTTTGCCAAATGGTTCGTCCAGTCCAGCGCACGAAAATTCAAGGGTTGGGCAATGTTGACCGGTGGTAAACAAACCGATGTCAAGTCAAGCCAAAAAGCCATTGCCCTTTACATTAGGCTTGTGGCAAGATGTCTGTGTGGACCGAACGAAGAATCGCCTACCTGCTATCTGTTTGTGGCGAAGAGCGTATTCAACGCCAGCTCGATGGCACACGCAGGAACAACTGTGTGTATAAAGAAATAGTTGAAAAGATTTCAGTCGAATTCAGCATGGATATAAGTGTATCCCAGATAACGAACAAACTAAAGTACCTTCGCCGAGAATATACCAAAGCAAAGGACAAAAACAAATCTGGGAGGGCTAAGGTAACGTCGCCATTTTATGACACGCTGGATAGAATACTGGGTACCCGGGACATCCACAATCCTGAGATTGTATTCCAAAATGGCGTGAACACGGCAGAGGGCACTGATGGATGTCAAGCTGATGATGACGAAGGTAGGTACCAGTCAGTATGCTTCTTAAGATGATATTATTAGGCCTAACTAGGCAGGAATAGGGTGTTATTTATGTTATTAATTACAGTATACCAGTCTGCAGGGTGGCGGATTCCATGCGAAGTTTGCACGAGTTTTTTCCCCATTTTATTTCTTGCGCGCATATTTCAAGGCCTAGGTTTGGGTGAAGTCCGTAAGGTGATTCGCAAAGTACAGGCATAGGATTAGCTATATATTTAATAATTGTTGAATACTAGTTGCAAATAAATGTTCACTTTCGTTTTTTAATAAATTATTTTTCGAATCTTGAAGCTGTTGTTACAGTACTAGTAGTTATATGCCTAACCTACTATTTATAATAGGTCTGGTTTAGGTAGGATAGTGAGTTTAAACTTGTTTGTATGCATATTTTTCCCATCTGCCAAACTTGTTTAAAATATTTTCTACTAGTTCCCTTGTTTTCAGAAAGCATTGGAAAAAAAATCTGTCCTCAATTTCTTTATTGTCATTGCCAATCATGCACATTTTAATTTTAACTTTTTATGTCCACAGCTAATTATATAGAACCGGAGGCACTGGTTGCAGAGGAAGAATCCTTGCTTGATCTGGGTAAGGTAGAAACTTACTAAAAGCCTGTAGTGCTAGCAACAATATATGTAATTTCATTATCACTACAGTAATTAATGTAATTTCGTTCGTTTGCTGTGTAACACATCCCATTTCCTATGAAACTTTTTTCTGTAATATACAAAACATATCTTTCCATTTTTTTTATTAATAGCAAGTACTCAACAATAAAAATGTTTATAATAAATATTTTATTGACTAAATTTAAATGCATGATAAAATTACTATTTTGTTAAATAAATATTTTCAGATGACACAAATGCCATAGGTGTGATAGATGGCCCACCTGCAATACAACCAGAAGTAGTTGAAGAAATATTTAATTCAACTTCAGGCTATATAATTTATGAGTTTTAATTTGTCCCCATCAACTTTTTTTATGTGTGTCTGCACAAACAAGCCAGATGGGGATGTACAAGAAATTAAAAGCTGACCTGCCCAACTTAATAATTGGTGCAACAAAATTCAATGAAATCCGGCGAAGCATAGTCAACGTAATATTACAGGGAGCTCGGGGTTAACACAATGCCTGCATTAATGTTGATTACAAACTAAATTCGATACGATGATTCTGTGCCAAAAAGGGTGTTTCAATTAGTGGACTGAACAAACATAATGTTACGCTGGAAACCATGTGTTCCAATTCTGATTACAAATATCCCCGTAAAGAGTGCATTTATAGAAATTGTAGTCAATGTGGGGTAAATAAATTGAAAGACAAATTTCAACCATTTTTAAACTACCAACACCAGAAAGTACGGTACAATGTTTGGGTATATCAAGAATCGGCTCTTACAAAAAAAAAGAAGAAAGTTCTTATAAAGCGTACAGCAACAGTAGAGATGTACAAGGAGTTACTGAAGGAAATTGAAACATTTTCTGCACATAGTTTTCATGCCCAATGGCAACATGATCAGTACAATAAAATTACTGAAAATATTCCGGAAGCCACGGTTATTATGGTTATGGACTTCTTAAAAAATTTTACATGTTTCTATCAAAATGAAATCCAGGGGGCATATTGGGGTAAAAATGTATGTACGATTCATCCTATTGTCTGTTTCTATCTATGCCCACAACATAATGTGCCAGTACACGAGTATTTGGATTTCATAACTGCCACGCTGTTGCTGAATTTGTTACCCGTGCTGTCACTCACTTGAGAGAAGAATGAGGATTATCTATTTGCAGAATTATCCAGTTCACAGATGGTTGTTCTGCTCAATACAAATCAAAAACACCATTCTTTGACATTTCACAGGCTATGCCAGACCTAAATACAACTATGGAGAGGCATTTTTTTGGATCGCGCCATGGCAAAAGCCCCTGTGATGGGGAAGGGGGAGTAATAAAAAATTCAGTTCAGAGCAGTTCATAATGAGCAGTCTGTTATCAATGATGCGGACTCTTTTAATGATTTTTGTAAACATAAGTTAACAGGAAAAAACCCTGTGATGCTGATGAGTGTTGCCATTTTGCCAGAATATTCTTCAATGTTAGGGAGCATCGCAAAATAAAGCAACGCGTATACGAGTGGGCGACGCGACGAGATTAAAGGCTAGTTAAATAGGTAGTTGGCCACGCGTCGGGATTATTTACTTGGACTATTCCATTTCGTTGTGGGATTTGATAATGCTGTATAACAGTGAAAACAGAGCACGGTACACGACGCAGCTTCGGCGCTTCACTTGGCTTAAAACATGCACAAAATCAGGCTTCTTGAAGTTGAAACCAACAGGCTTGTGCAGTTAATTCGGTTAGATAATAGTCGAGAATTTCGTCAAATATTCCGACTATGTTCGAGGATATTTCTTAAATGCTTATAAAGTAGGTCGATCACCATGTATTAGGCCTGTCTCTTATACACATCTAGATGTTTATAAGAGACAGGCCTAGGTTTGGGTGAAGTCCGTAAGGTGATTCGCAAAGTACAGGCATAGGATTAGCTATATATTTAATAATTGTTGAATACTAGTTGCTAATAAATGTTCACTTTCGTTTTTTAATAAACTATTTTTCGAATCTTGAAGCTGTTGTTACAGTATTTTAGGATCAAAGGCATGATTCATCTTGAAGGACGATGCCGTTCCAACGTTGTTTGATTTTTCAAGCTACAAAAAAGCAACGATAAACGCCGTTCCGTCTGCAGGCCTGCATCATCATGGCGATAACGAACCTTCCACTTCTAGTAGTAGGGCTAGGCCCATGTTCACTGGAGCGCCAGTGCAAAGTAGAAAATCTCGATTGGAAGCAAGGGAAAAACGAACAACACTCTCTGAAGGTACGATCTTTAGGATCGATTGTTTTTTCTTTATTTTTTTCGAATGACCAAATCATGATAGTATAAACATACCTATACACATATCGATGTCTGAGGGATGCTGGGCTAAGTAAATAAAATCTGTGTCACTCATTTGTGGAGTGTTTACTACCACTACACTAGTATTAGCCTAGGCCTAGTCTGTAGGAAAGTTTATTATATTGCTGTGTACAGTTTTAGCCATTACTATGTTACTATTGTGAAGGCATTAGTCTTGATAAATAATGAAATATAAAATAAATATAGACCTCTAATTATTGCTGCATATGTAGGACCTGCTTAGGATATTATCATTTTCAACATTCTTCTATTCTAAATGGTGTTGTGAATTTTATTTACGACTATTGCTGTTATTTTTATAATAATGTATTATAAATGATCATCATTATTAATATTATCTTCGTTGTGGTAAGTCCTATCAGCATGCAACACAGGATTTTGTTAATTTACTATTATTTTTTTTTTTTTTAAATTTGCATTTATTTAATTTTTATATATAGATTTTTTTTCTAGATGTACCCACATTCATTGCACATACTGTATACAATCAATAAATAGGTTTAGATTCATAAAGACATAGATTCTGAAATTATTGCTGAGCAAAGAGAACGTGCGCAGCAGCAAAACTATGAACAGCCTGCAATGGAGACAGAAGAAAAAACCACATCATCAAGATCAACACAAACTGATCCCATCACCTTTGCATGCCCTTCTCCCTGCTGTAATGGTATACTGCCCCACCATGACAAAAGGAAGCAACTGTTGTTTGCATTGCTTTGAGTAATTAAGGAATATGGAGCATGTTGATTTTGTCCCGTTGATTTTTAGTCTCTTACTTCCTTTTTGTGCTGCTAATTACTTGTTAATTAGTGGGATTTGAGCATACTCAAATATATCAATATGTTCCAAATTATTTGTTCGTTGATAGCGACTAAAAAACTTGTTTTTTGAAAAATTGTCCATTACTTCCCTTTGTCATGGTGGGGCAGTAGCACCGACATGTTCTGCTCCCTGCTGCAAACCGAGGCTAACTGTTACTCCAGAGAAATGCGAAGAATCATCTTTTGATTGCATTTCACCAGGTGAAGACCGAGATGATTATTCATACAAAACGAGCTCATCAGAAAGTGAGGAAAGTAGTAGCAGTAGTAGTGACAATTCAGACAGCAGCAGCATAACCTTTTCCCCAGATTCGAAATACATTGTTTTTAATGAAAATCTTTTGGAATTATTTCAATCATGTCAGGGGGATCCAACCTGTACGGCCCCAGTAGCTGAAATTAGACAACAGGCAATTGGTAGCTTACTAATAATTAAAGGGACATGCCTGAATAACCATGATTTCACATAGAGGTCCCAGCCAGTGCTAAAAAATATGGCAGTGGGGAATCTTCTTTTGGCAGCATCAGTTTTGTTCACAGGCAATACATTCACCACTTTGCAAGAGATCTGCGAAAATATGAAATTGACTATCATGACTGAACGAGATTTTTATCTCATACAAAGGAAATTTTTGCTGCCTTCCGTTAATCAGATGTGGGAATTTCATCAACAAGAAATTCTTAAAGGTATTGTATTAATTTTTTGTGGTGTTTTGTGGCTGAAATGTTCTTCACAACCACGATTCTTATTAGATCATAGATCTAACACTGATAAATTAGCTATATCTTGGGAAGGGAGTATCACAAAGCAACACAAACCACAAATACAGATTACAGTACATTAACTGTAGTAGTACATACCACCACCAATTAATTAATTAATTAATTAATGGCACTTGACATAACACTTTTAAAGCAGACGAAAAAAATAACCATTACTGTATTATTAACACTATCTTGTATGCTTTCAGATTACAGCACCAAGATTAACCTGACCCTCGCTGGAGATGCCCGATGTGACAGCCCTAGCCATTCTGCTACTTTTGGTACTTATTCGCTTATGGATTGTGAGAAAAACATCATTCTTACAACTAATGTTGTTAAGGTGACAGAGGTCAAAAATTTGTACCATTTGGAAAATGAGGGAATGATTCGTAGTTTAAAACAGCTAGAGGTTTGTTCGTTTTGTAATATTTAAAACATTTGATAAAAATCAACAAAAAATAATAAACAAAATTCAGTATACTTAGAATAAAATCAGTAAAGGGTTGGAGAAGTTAGTTGTATATTTTCATACAGGTGCATGGGTGAATCTAAAGATTTCTGAACCGTCGGGTAATCAAAGACATAGCTACCTTAGAAGGGTCAAAAAACAGCCTCTGAGGTGGTTATTTTTTTTCCAAAAACAGAAAAATTTGTCACTGTGGTATGTGATCAAATTCATAAACACCCAGATTAAATGTGATTAATAATACAAGTTATATTCAAAGTTTTGGCATACTCCACTAGAAGAGTAATTACATTTCAGCGAGCAGGTGTGAAAGTGACTACACTAGCAACAGACAGGCATCCCCAAGTAACTAAAACACTAAGGGAAAAATTTGGCAACATTAACCATCAGTTTGATGTGTGGCACATTGGAAAGAGCCTAACGAAAAAGCTATCAGCCGCAGCAAAGCGGAAAGAGTGCGCCGACTTTCAACCTTGGGTGAAGTCCATCATCACTCATTTTTGGTGGTGCGCAGATACTTGCCAAGGGAGTGAGACTCAATTAAAGGCAAGTATTAGATCTGTCTCTTATACACATCTAGATGTGTATAAGAGACAGCAATATATGTAATTTCATTATCACTACAGTAATTAAAGGTGACCAGAATCGTGAATTTTACAGTTATATATTGTGAAGATATGTAATATAAAATTTTACAACCAGTGTTCGATGTTTAATGAGGTCTCATTAATTAATTACCTAATTAAACGTAGCAAAAGGCAATATTAGCAGACGAAGTAGACCATCAAAAGCAGATGCAGTACAAGAACATGTCTCCAGATTTAGAAATGCTTTAGATTTTGAATTACAGTAGTATTCATAGCTACATCTGGAGTAGCGTAGCCACTCATTATGAACCATTATTTTACATCCAGAATTAATTTCTCGCAGTATAATTTTTCGTCTGTAGTTAGTGGTACAATATTGTATTAATTAATTGTAAATAGCAGATTCATTAAATTATAGTGTACCAAAAACAATATTTTCTGTTGTGTTATTGCTATTTTTAATTCTTTTTAACATCAAGAGCACTAGCTACTCTTTACATAAACATTAAAAAAAAAAAAATTATACTGTAAGTCATCAGAGTTTAATTTTTGTCTGGAGCTGTTTTAATGAGAATTACGGCAAGCAAGAGCGCATGCCCCTGAAATTCAAGAGAGATACAAGTAACGTATTCAGGAAATAAAAAAGCAGAGGTGGATTAATCTGCAAGAAAAGCAAAAGAAAAAAATAGAAAAAGAACAAAAGAAAGTGCATGACCGAGTAAAGCTGACAAATGATATAACATCGCAGGGTGGAATCTGATGCACAGAAGAAGATATTGAGCATCACTATGAAGGCCTGTGTAGAAACAACAATGCGTGCGATATATGCCCAACTAAACTTCCACCAGAAAATACTGCAAGCAAAGGCACCACTGAAAGAATACTTCCAGCTCTCAAGATCTGTAAATGGAAAACCTGTGAAATATACAAAACAGGAAATGAAAACTCATTTGGTAGAAATCATCACAGCCAATGACTTAAGTTCTGTTGCTGACAAACAGCCAGAAGAATTAATGGACATTGCTGAAGAGCAGCCTCCTGAACCAGTTAAGTACATTGATCCTGAAATTCAGAGTGGGAGCTATGCCGACCTCAAAGTTCAGCTTGCAGGTAGAATAGAGGAAGGACACAAGGAAAGGGCAGTAAAGCAATCTAAACTATATTTGGACAAACTTGTCCGAAATCCAGAACTTTTAAAGGACAAAAATGTAAAGCATAAATATGTTGACCAGTCAGGTGTTCCTAAGTGGTACAATGCACGTATTTTGGAAGTAACTCCATACAACAGTGACAATGCAACCGATGCACAAAAAATATCCAAAACAAAGTTTCGGATTTTATATGAAGAGAGCGAGTTGGAGGAAAATGAGCCAAGTGAAGAAGTATTTTCTTTGTTGATAGACTTGAAACACAATGATTTGATAATTGTAGATAAAATATAAAGTACAAATCTTGTACTATACTATTTTTGGTAACATCCAAATTAGGTCATTAGTAATGTATGCACATTCACTATAAAGGACAATGTTTTCATAAATTTCAATTGTATAATTATTTGTATTCTGGAATTTTATCATGACAGTTCAATTCAAATTTCTTCATTGCAATCAGATATTATAACAATTCAAATTCAATATTCAAAAAGGTCATTCAGTCAAATTCATATTCAAAATTAAATTAGGACATTAGTGGTGTATGCAAAAATTCAGTATAAATATCAATGAATGTCTTTATAAACTTATGATTGTATTTGCAATTATTTTAGTCTGAAGTTTATCATGACAAGTAATTTGATTTGGGGAAGATTCTTATTTTTGCTAATATTGCAAATTTGATCATTATTATGTTAATTAATATTTGTTTTCAGATTAATGTTTATGTGTAATTGAACATTCAAGTATATACAAAGTTATTTTGTCCAATAGCTGCAAATATGTCATAAAGAACGTTTAAAATGCCGATATTCAACATTTTTCTTATAATTAATATGCAAATTAGGTAGTTAAAATATACAATATGCAAATTTTTTATATACATTGGTAGCTGATTATGTTCATGATATATCCTGAAAATTTGAAGAGTGTACAATAAATACTTTTGAAGTTAGAAGTTAAAATGTGTTGAAACATGTGATTTTTCTGGTGCCTTCGCTAAAACAAAGAAAATAAAAGGATTGACCTTTGACATTTGTTCTCCTAACTAGTACAAATTGGATATGGAAAAACAGCGATATCTCTGGAACGAAAAGTGCGATTGAAGTTTTTTAAACGGTTTTGTGTTTCTGAGAGAGTGCTTCATCATCCAGACATATTTAGATGTAGCCATATCACATCAAATATAATAGCCTAAAGTGCCTACCTAAAGATGGTCCCACTGATTTAGTATGTCAACTGTTTGACCGTTACAAAAGCCTACAATATCATATCAGATTCTTTTGTCTTGGCTATATAATTAAAATGTGATTCTAGCACACACATACAGTACCTAGTTGAAAGGTCTAGTTAAATTGTGTACAGTACTTTATTACTGAATGAGAATTATTTTTTTAAATCGTAGTTGCTTGAAATTAAATAGATGGTTGTATAACGTTACAAAACAAGAATTTCATACTAAAAAAGACTATGCAAGTAATTTACACTACCATAGAGATTATATCTATATTTTATTTGCTTAGTTAAAATGTTCTGAAGTATTTAAACAGAGTTGTTTTAGAAGTTGTTAAAATTTGCTAAGATTTCCTGATTTTAAAGATGTCTGGTTTATTTAGTATGTCAAAAATTCGACCATTACACATTTTTCTATACAACTGAGCTACATCAGCAAGTTTAAAAACAATGGAGGTTGGTTTGTAAGTTGATGGAAACAATAGATATGAATTACTTTATGACTGAATTATACTTTCCAGTCTGTTAGAAGGTGTTAAATATAATTAATTTACTTGACAAAAAATATCATTATCAATATTGAATGAAAACCAGTGTTAGACATCACTTTGAAAAAATAACTGTGGAGTGAATATACGAGATTGATATTTTGTATACAACACTTTGGGTACAAATGTAAAATAAATCAGGCAAAATATGACAGAGAAAAATGTCCATTGTGTGATCTTTTTAATTTCATGTATGTCAATGTTACAACCGTTAAAAAGTGCATTGCCAGTCACTGTATATGCTTTTTCTATTTACACAGAATAAAAGTTATATTCTCACGATTTTTTCTGGAAACAAGAATATCTCAGCTACTAGTTCTCAAATTTTCCTAACAATTTAGTCTAGTTAAAATTTTTGAGTGTTTTTCACACCAGCAATGTCCATTTACTGTGAAATTGCCCACCTTCTAGAAATGGACATAACAGGTATTTTCAGAAGTGTGTGTCAGCATGATTTCTCAATAAAATTCATGAAAATGCATTATAGATTCAAAAATATAGTTATAAATTTATGGAGGAGGAAGAGGATGCATGAACACCCCCTAGATACACCACAGAGTA
>NW_022757652.1:226533-235006 GCF_011630105.1 Anneissia japonica
AACATGATGTATAGTGGGAAAATGTATTGATAATTTAAAACAGTGGCTATTAAAATAGCAGTTTATCATTAAATCAAAATTTTTGAATAAAAAGGCAGTGCCAGTATATTTTGAATAATCATTCTATGGCAAAAATATTTACAATTACACTTTTTGCTACATAACCCAACTCCTACAAATTTGTGGAATTTGTGATATTAATAATAAAAACCTCACAGAATAGGCAAATGCTACAGTATGTTTTCGCTGCTTGAAAACAAAACGTATACTGTACCCACTATACATCATTTGACCCTTATAATAGATTGCATTTATTGTTGTTATTTGTTGTTGAAAATGTGATGGCAACACACATCACATATTGCTGCTGTTATATTTCCAGAGTACAGTTGCTGTGTTCTTTCCTATTTCTCATTAATGAATTCTGTAAATTCATGACCTAAAGATGGTCCCGCTGATTTAGTATGTCAACAGTTTGACCGCTACAAAAGCCTACAAAATTATATCAGATTCTTTTGTCTTGGCTATATAATTAAAATGTGATTCTAGCACACACATACAGTACCTAGTTGAAAGGTCTAGTTAAATTGTGTACAGAACTTTATTACTGAATGAGAATTATTTTTTTAAATCGTAGTTGCTTGAAATTAAACAGATGGTTGTATTACGTTACAAAACAAGAATTTCATACTAAAAAAGACTAAGTAAGTAATTTACACTACTATAGAGATTATATCTATACTTTATTTGCTTAGATAAAATGTTCTGAAGTATTTAAACAGAGTTGTTTTAGAAGTTGTTAAAATTTGCTAAGATTTCCTGATTTTAAAGATGTCTGGTTTATTTAGCATGTCAAAAGTTCGACCGTTACACATTATTCTATATAACTGAGCTACATCAGCAAGTTTAAAGACAATGGAGGTTGGTTTGTAAGTTCATGGAAACAATAGATATGAATTACTTTATGACTGAATTATACTTTCCAGTCTGTTAGAAGGTGTTAAATATAATTAATTTACTTGACAAAAATATCATTATCAATATTGAATGAAAACCAGTGTTAGACATCACTTTGAAAAAATAACATGATGTGGAGTGAATATACGAGATTGATATTTTGTATACAACACTTTGGGTACAAATGTAAAATAAATCAGGCAAAATATGACAGAGAAAAATGTCCATTGTGTGATCTTTTTAATTTCATGTATGTCAATGTTACAACCGTTAAAAAGTGCATTGCCAGTCACTGTATATGCTTTTTCTATTTACACAGAATAAAAGTTATATTCTCACGATTTTTTCTGGAAACAAGAATATCTCAGCTACTAGTTCTCAAATTTTCCTAACAATTTAGTCTAGTTAAAATTTTTGAGTGTTTTTCACACCAGCAATGTCCATTTACTGTGAAATTGCCCACCTTCTAGAAATGGACATAACAGGTATTTTCAGAAGTGTGTGTCAGCATGATTTCTCAATAAAATTCATGAAAATGCATTATAGATTCAAAAATATAGTTATAAATTTATGGAGGAGGAAGAGGATGCATGAACACCCCCTAGATACACCACAGAGTACGTATGACCATTCTGCAGAGCAAAAGTACCAGAGAAAATGCCGGCAGAGGTACCAACAAAAAGGTGTTAATGGACAGATTATAACTGAATTTTTTGTGAAGCCTTTCCTGATTTTACTATTAAAAAAGTCATCAATAATTAATTATTGAATTTTAAAGAAGACATTGTCATCTGGATCACAACGAATTCAGAATAATTTGCACGAAACATAATGAACATTGTAAATAGTGAGCATGTGATTTAAATATCTGTGTTCCTCCTGTTTTGTTAGGCAATCTTTTATAAGTAAAGTATCTTTTTACCATAATAAGTCTACAAGACTGAGGTAGAGTAACCATGAATTGGTATAATTGGTATGTTCAATACATTGCTTTTTTTTCTCCAGAATGTTTGTCAGTTTCGTTTACCAGGACCATGGTCCTGTTACATGTACTCCAACATCAACCAATGAAAAAAGGTATCCACACACCATCAAAATCTCAATGATTTCAAAGCCCAATATGGATTAAAATACTTCTCTGCTGAATGATTTCACTACAGTAGTCTTGATGTATTAGCATCTAGCCAAGTAAATACTGTAGTTACTGAATATTGAATGGTAGAAACCCAGCATGAAAGATATTCCTGCAGTAACTTTCCATCAGAAGTCTCTTTGTGTCCCAACATCAAAATCCCAATGATTTTACAGCCAGATATCATTAGTTAAAACACTTCTTCTCCGCTTCCTGCCAAATGAATAATTCCTTTTGAATTTTAGTACAGGTAACCATGTATAATCAGCTAGTAAAAAGTTATTGAATAGTTGGCACCAGTTTATGAAAGATATTCCTGCAGCAACTTTCCATCAGAAGTCTCTTTGTGATCAAAATCTCAGAGACTTCACAGCCAGATATACTGTAAGTTAAAGTACTTATCTACTCTCTGCTGTTTGAAAAATGAATGATTTCTTTGAATTTCAATATAGGTTTTTATAATCAGCAAGTAAAGAGTTATTAAATAGTGCGCACCAGTATGAAAGATATTCCTGCAGCAACTTTCCATCAGAAGTCTCTTTGTGTACAACATCAAAACCTCAATGACTTCACAGCCAGATAAACTGTAAGTTAAGTACTTCCCTACTCTCTGCTCTCTGAAAAGTGGATAGTCATCCTTAAATCAAACAAGTTGTTGGTTAAAAAATTTCTTCAGTATCCACGGGAAGTTTAGTAAAAAGTTCCAAATCAGTTTCTTTATTATCAACTTGAACATCAATCAATCAGGTACAAAGTGTATTACAATTGTTAATTTTGTCAAACAGTTAATCAACACTTTCTTTTTTCACTGCAAACAATATACATGAGGAATACAGACCAGTTTAAATGTACTTGGGATTTAGTTTTTGCAATGTCAGTAGGGTTGTGTATAATTTTAAAATGTGATGCAAAAAATGTGACTTTACAATTCATAATATTTACAATGTTCATTAAAGTAATGGTTGAAATTTGGTAACCACGCTAAATAAACCGTTGATGTGAATAATTATAAACTTCCAATATCAACAAAATTTCTTTTCAAGATTTTGCATCATGAAAATTATCAATTTACTTTAGAAATTGAAGATTTGAAAAAACTAAATGAATGGTCAGATCAGAGGTATTAGGACCTACAGTATGTCTACCGCCATGTTTGAACATTAATCTAATTGGCAGACATATTTTAATTCTCTCATTTTTTTAATTAGATTTCTGTGGCAGTAAACAGTATGATAATGGAATTGATTTTAAAACTGCTATAGACAGTAGGTGATGCCTTGTAAACACTTGTGCACTCAGCATACCGAATGTTCTGCTAGTATTAACCATCATGAAACTGATAGTGAAGCAAAATTTAATTAAGACTTTGAACAATGCTTGACCATGTGTCTCTCATAATTTCAATAGACTAGACTAAGGTAGTTTTTGCTACTGCAAAACGGGTCCATGCTCTGGCTGTCTCCCAGGGAAGGGGTACGCCGGATAGTAGTGTTTTCCGGATGTGTCCAGGCCTTTCTGGCCATATTCCAGCTATAAAGTGGAACTTGCTTGCTGGGGGGAGGGAATGGGGCCATCACTGCCCATACACATTTTGACAATCTTATTGGCTGGTCTCCATGCTGACCTGATTGACTGGAATATTCCATTAAAAAAAACACTTATACACAGTTGCAGATACATGTACTTGGAATGGGAAGCTCAACAGAGTTTGCATGGTGAGAAAAAATTTAAATTTCGGTACACCATGTGTAAAGGCCAACTCAGACAGCGTCGTACGATGCAGAACGATGTGATTTGTTGTCGTGTCATGTCTGTGTGTGTTAAACACAGATGCGTCGAGGGCAATCACGTCGCAGAATATTAAACATGTTTAATATTTCTCACGACGGCTTAAGACTGACCCCGACGATAAATCGGGTTGGGCTGCGTCGGCAGATGCTGTCTGAGTTGGCCTTAAGTATAGGGCTTTACAAAAATATTGGTTGGTTGCTCAACTTCTATGTTACAGACAATATATTTAAGAGGGTAGCAAATTATGACTGAGAACACAATTTAAGAAGAAGATAATTGTATATTCTTTTCCAGGGCCGATACAATAAAGGTAATCAATCCAATACACAGTTTGCCATTTGCAATTGTTGAATTGGTCGACCATGCAGAAAATCGAAGTGAACAACACTGTGTTTCTAGCAACAATGCAGAAGTACAACATACATTGGACTTTTGTGTCAAAGAAACTATAACTGGATCTGGCAAAAGCTTAGTCGAAAAGCACCAAAGATTGATACCAGAAATTGTAGTTTTAAACAATTCAAAAGGTATTTACTACTGAAATGTACACTAAGGATTTCTAAACAAAAAAGGTTTTTTTTATAACTTTATAAAATTTGTCTTTTCAGTAATAAACTACAGCCTATACTGTAATTGATACCTTTAACTGGTATTTCATTTGAGTTAACTGTGAGGCTGGCTTGTCCGAGCACAAAGAGCTTATTTTACAATTCGGACTGCTCTTGAGAGACTTGTACATGTTGCAGATACGAGTACTTGGAATGAGAAGTTCAAGAAAGTGTGCATGGTGAGTAAGAATAAAACAAATAAACTTTCGGTACACCATGTGTAAGAATATGGCTTTAAAAAAACCACTGGTTGGTTGGTTGCTCAACTTCTAGACAATTTGCAAATCAGAAACTTTCAATTATTTTAGAGTTTATTTAAAAGTGTTAGCAAATTATCACCTCACCAGAACACTATTATCAAGAGAAGATGGCAATTCCTGTAGACTGTTTTAAAACCAAGATCATGGATGTGCTTTGTCAATAACATTTATGTCAAAATTGCCATTTAGCTTGCTCAATTCAACTATGTTTTTTAAATCACCTGCAAGTTAATATACAAGTGTATCAGTGATTATCATCACTTCAATGGAGAAGAAGTATTCCTGTCCAATTCAAGTCTAGCTGGGTTGCTGAATTTGACTTCTATCGATAACTTTTATTCTTAGTATGAGAAATGTATTACAAGGCAAAATAACATGCACCTGTAGGAATGTTTACTGAAAGTATGAGTAGGCAGGTACCTCAGTAGGACAAAAAAAAAGTCACAATTCAACGAGGAGGTGAAAGTATATGGGCAAACATTAATCTTTCTAATAATAAATTGTTAGTAGTCTTTCTAATAATAATTGTAGTGATACCATCTAATTGGTATTTATTGTGCTGGCTTGTCCAAGTGCGAAGACCAGTCTTTTACTTGTCAGACTGCTCTTCAGACAGACTAAAAATATTTTATTTGGTTCCCGTACTCCCTACCCTTTCAAGTTCCTGTAAAATGTTGGCCTCTTTGGGCCTGTTCGAGCGAAAAAATATCTGTGCGATTTACCAGTTAATTCACCGGTACATACTTTCTAAAACAACTGGGACACTAGTCTAATTACCTTACCATCTGGATTATCCGCGACAATTTTGACCACCAAATTGCTGGGTAGAATACCGTGTATGGAATGTCCATGGAGCCGGAGGCGATGATAAATCAACCCTAATTGTTTTTCCAAATGTTTTGTCCACAGACAACAGCATGAAATTTAATAGGTTACGGCCCAGGCGTGATTGCAGCTCTCCTTCGGCTAATCACACATGCACAACGAAATCTAAATTTAGTAGCATAGCTACGCGATCGATTTGTAGATTTACCATCATTTGGAGAAATAAACTTAAATAAACTAGCCTACGTACAAATTTTAAAGCAGCCATAATAAGTTATTGTGCTACATTATCGCTCCACCATGCAGCGCTGTGTGTTCGTGGGCCGGTTATAGCAAGGAGGTATACCTCCTTGGTTATAGCAGCAGTAGCAAGTAAACAAAGAATGGGTTGTTGACAGTTGTTGACCATGGGATAAGTTAAAATTTACTTCCAGAGTAGTATCGTTACACGTATTTACTGTGAGCTAAAACTTGCTCGAACAATCGACCACCCGCTGAGTACTCAGCGCGATTACCCAGTGAAATAAACGGAATACGGTTGGCGTTTTTTGCTCGAACAGGCCCTTGGGCATTTACAGTAGTCTTCACATACTTTGTGAGAGTCAGACTAGAAATTGTTGAACATACAAAAGGAATGTAACAGACTTACTACTTACAGTCTTAGAAATACAGAATCTATACTGTAATGAAAGGCGAGACCTAAAACTATATAAATAAATAACGTTCTAAAATCTACATCTTATTTCTGATGAGCACCAAAATCGAGGGGACCGAGATACATGTAGTGATGTCGAGGTAGTGAAAGTTTAAGGTAAAATGGTCCAATAGTTTTTGAGTTAGGCATACCTGCCAACATTCGAATATCAAAAATAGGGATGTTATTCATTGGTGCCCCCAACCCAAAACAATTTGTAAGATGGTAATTATATCCTAATTCCTGTACATTGCTTTAAATAAAAAACAAGAGTTACTTAATTTCAAATGTACTGTTTATTTACCACACAACCAACACAAATTAAGTTACATTTTAATCAGTAGGCCTACAGACTTGTGTTCACCCCAGGATTGTTTTAAGGTGTAATGGGAAAACGCGACACCTACAGTAGTTCGGCGCATAATTTCCCACATTGCTGCCGTTGTGTTAGTCCTGCTTTAAAGCAATAAAATTAATTAGACCCAATAAAAAAAATCATTAGTTTTATTCAATGGTACTGGAAAAAAAAAGTTATTTTTTTTTTGAATTTTTTTTTTTTTTTTTGAATTGGATGGTTAGTATATTGTTTTATTGGGTTTTTTTTTTGGAATTGTTAGTATATTGTTTGTACTTGTCTCAATCATGTTTTACCTTAAATATCAATGCACCAGCAAACAACATTAAATTTCTACCACAACAGTCATTTTTCTGGAAATTGGGAAGATGATAAAACACCATTCAGATAAAAAGAGTATGGAAATAATGTGGAGATTGATGCACCTGCACCAATAATAAGTACCAAGTTGATGACTGGGTACTAGTTAGTCATGAAAATAATCAGTACCAAGGTTTAGTAAAGAAAGTCATCGGTGATAACCTTGAAGTTAGTTGCTTAGAATCCTATGGTCCATCCCACTGGAGATGGCCAAACAAACCTGATATCATTTGGTATTTCAATCTGATAACTTGATGTACAAGAGCAGGTGAACACTGCCAGTAGATGTCTGTTAAAATTCTGTCCTGCCACTACAGCAAATAAGTTTGTTGTTGTTATTGAAGGAATACTGAAATCTCAAGTTAAAATAAACACCTCCTCAAAAAGTTTTTGGATTAGGCCCTGCTACTGCATGATAAGAGCACAACCTGAACTTGTCAATGAGAAATATGACTTGGGGTATACAAAATGTCAAATAAAAACCAGAGCCTTGCAGGCGTCAACGTTCCTATGCATGATACAGGACTTAAAAAGTATATAGGCCCTATATATATATACATGTGTATATATATACACGTACATATACATACACATATACACCTATATATATATATACGTATATATACGTATACATGTATATATATATATGTATATACGCGCACGTGTATATATATATGCATGTATATTATACGTGTATATATATGTGTACATGTGTATATATATATATATATATATACGTGTACATGTGTATCTGGGATGTAATTGTGCAGGGCGGAGCCGGGCGGGGCCGCCCTGCCTAAACGTCTTCATATCCGCCCATCCCGAATTCTTTTTTGCGAGATATCATCACATATTTCTAGCCTCAAGCCTCATGCAAGCAGCCTAGCAAATAAAACAACATCGGAAAACCAACCAAGTGGAACTGCCAGGCTTTAGCGCTGATTGGACGCTCACGTTCTACTTGACTGAACAGTAAACTATGTGATTAGCTGGAAATTGACACTTTGCGTCCTATCAGTCACGTGATCTGTATGTGGTATTGAGTGTGTTATTGTTTTGAACGCTCGAGTTAATACAATGTAAAGATGGCCAAAGCGAGTATAAATCGCTGAATGTCTGTTGTAAACGACATCAGAATTGCAGTGTCTGTATTTTTAGAAGTGAAATTTCTTTTACCAAATCACTGACAAATGTTCCAACATTTATGTTGGAGAGGTTAAGCCAATATACATCAAAGGGAGTAAAATATAGCGATGGTAAAACTTGGACATTTTTTAAAGAGAAGTAGGCCTAGCCTATGGGGATTGTGAATGATTCCCGTACGCTGTGCGCTACGTGACCCGTGGCAATCACTGGTCGGAAGGCTAAGAATAAAGCATAAAATCACAGCTTACAGCAAACATTTTTTTAATGTACAGCGACAAAGTGTTACATGAATGCCAGTTATATACTACAGGCACATTTTTGAATTAGTTTTCATATATATATATA
>NW_022757652.1:235034-235906 GCF_011630105.1 Anneissia japonica
ATTTCGCTATTCCCGCATCCAATGTTTTGATTTTATACCGCATACAGATCACGTGACTACCCTGGCAGCAGCAAGCGCAAAGTGTCAATTCGCGTGTTAGCGGTGCTATGGTTAAACAAAAGCGTTTTCGGCTTTGAAAAGTGCTTTAACCTTTGTAGTACCGCGCAACGGCTATCTTCTCGCGGTGCCTTTTGTAGATTATTTTCCCGAGTTGTCAGTGGATGATTGTCAATTGTTTTAGTTTTGGTTGTTTAAATAGACAACTGTAATCCCTGGTTCCCTCATTTCATGATTTAGTCTTCAAAATGTCATCCAAGAAAGCAAAGCAATCCCAACAAAGAAAAAATATTTTTCCATATTTCTCGAAAAACGGTAAGTAAACGCACCTTATTAATAATTATTAAATAGATATTTATTATTATTCACGGATGTAGTTACTTTTAAAAAGCAATCTTCAATTTTAATTCAAAATTATACAGTAAGTAAGCCTACATTCAAAAGTTAGACATGATACCGTGTCACTTGTGTATTCCCGGCGCCGCGAGTGATGCATTTATTAGTAGGGGATATCAATACGTTTGAAAGATTTCAATTGTGTTTCGTACCGTAACATTCTGTTACTGTAATTGTTAGAAAACTTTTTTACTGTACTAAGGCCTAATAACATAGGATAACGTAAATCTTCGATTAGGCGCCGCTGACCAATAAACAAATCACAATTACGACACAGGCATTACTGTATTCTTTTATAAACAGTTATTTAAGTACACAAGTAGATTTAGATGGTTATGCACTGTATCAGTGCCCCGGTGTCTAATCGGATATTTGCGGGGAACTGGTAAAACTCGCCCCTGCGTATATTTGTAAAGTGA
>NW_022757653.1:0-723 GCF_011630105.1 Anneissia japonica
ATTTATGGCTTCGGAAAGAACATTACAAAGGTTGGCTTGCAAATTCGGGAACAAACGATCGTCATGCAGCACGATGTATGTTATGTTCGAAAACCTTCGATATTGGCAACATGGGAGAAGCCGCTGTTGTTAGCCATATGAAAGGGAAGAAGCATCATAATTTAGTGTCTACTGGAAGCTCATCGTCGGGGGGAAACGCGAACATATCAGACTTTTTTAACGCTAGTAGTACCACAAGTAACAAACGCTGTACTAAACCAGATGCAGCAGTTGGCAATACAAACACGGAAAAGCAACAGGTAATTAATTTGAATTGGAATAACCAAATATTAGACAGGCTAGCTAGGAGCCTAAGTCAGGCCTAGAGAGGTAGCCAAGGCTAGGCTCAAACATGCTAGGCCTTGCCGGCACCGACGTCCCGCCGACTGACTGCAGTGCTTCTCCTAAGATTACTCTAAGCTTAGCTTAAGCCTACTAGTACTAGAACTAGACCTAGCCCTAGGTTTACCAATCCAACAAAACAAAGGCCGCCTTTTATTTAATTGTGTTTTTGGATGTGGATTCTTAACTGGTAGGCCTAGGTAATGCTTCTTTATTTATATTTTTTGTATCATTGTACATCACATTATAATAGTATTAAATAATATTATTATATAAGAAATAAATAATAGTTTCCGTCATGGCATTTTCTGAAAAGCCATGACACACGGCGAAGCCCTGGCG
>NW_022757654.1:0-1459 GCF_011630105.1 Anneissia japonica
TAGGACGTATGTGTACACATTCGTAAGTCCTTAAAATGCTCAAAATTACTCTTTTCCTTTAAAATTGGTGATCCGCTAACGTTAGCGGATCACCTCTTGTTATTGTCAGAATCTTTCTTACTTTCTTTCTTTCTTTCTTTCTTTTTGGTGATCCGCTAACGTTAGCGGATCACCTATTGTTATTGTCAGAATCTTTCTTTCTTTTTTTCTTTTTCTTCTTTCTTTGTGTCGTATTTTGTGACCACGATATCTCAAGATTACTTCAACCGATCAACATGATATCTTCAACAATCATTAGTCTTGGGTGGAATCGATACAATAAGCTTTTCAGCGTGATCAGTCACGCGTGACTTCATCTACGCGCAATTTTGCGTTTTACGTAGCAAATTTTTTGATTGATCATAACTTCACCATCGTTAGGCCTCTTTTGTTGAAACGTCACACAGGTATACTTCATGTCAAGTACTATCCATATATACAGTACTGTCCGAATTGCAGTTCATTACGCGCACGTACGCGTGCGCTAAAAATTTAATTTGCTCAAAATCACGTTTTGACTAAATTTGTGTACGTTTCAGGTGATTCTGACCATTTCAACTTTTTCACAAATTTTTAGGTCGCGCGCGCATTTTCGCGCACGCAGCTTGTGCATATGATTCAAATTACAATTTTTGACATATTTTGAATTTCTTACACTACAATGACATATTTGCATTCTTTTTCAATAATTTTACGTCTAATAATAGTGCAGTACGCGCACATCTAAGATACGTGTGTATTTTCGCGTTTTTGTCTATTTTCAGTCAAAATGAGTCAAAAATTGTACCTATTTTTAATCCGTTATAGTTCCTCAGGATGAAAAGTGACCCCCAATTTTTATTACATATTCTGAAAGCACATGAGTTGTACATATGATTTTATAGGTCATAGTGGCTGATCGGATATTATGACGTCATCATATTGCCATCTGAATTTAACAAACTGAGTATTATCGATGACGTCATTTATAAAAAATGCGCATTTGAGCGTATCTCGCTTATTCTTTTGTCGATTTTTTCCAACCTTAATTATGTTATAGCTGAGGCAATTCTCTTTCCTATATTTGACACTTTTACATTTTGATGACGTCATCATAGTCAAAATATAGGGTTTTGCTTACCCCCTCATCTTTTTTTCGTCAAAATATTGATGACCCCTTAATCACCTTAATCATTCGTGATTTCTGAATCTTATTTAGTGGGCATAAACTTCTGGTCATGGTTAAATGTTATGTACATTATATTTTTGTGCGCGCGTAATAACGCGAGCGTTAGCGTGCGTCAAAATTAAATATGCTTTATATCATGTCGTTTTTTAATCAGTTATAGCTCCTTAGGATGAAAGGTGACCCCCAATTTTATTGCATATTCTGAAAGCACTTGAGCTGTAGATATGATTTGGTATATCATAATAGCTGATC
>NW_022757655.1:0-499 GCF_011630105.1 Anneissia japonica
ATTGAATTTTAATCAATTCAAATAACTTATATTTTTTGATGGCAGAAAAAAATAAATAAAATTTATTAAAACCCGTAACAATACAGGTCTTTTGTCAATTAAACACCACTTTTGGGTGCTGGGGTTTCCATGGCCTTTAGCAACTTTGGTCTCTAATTATAATAATAAACATAAAAGACATTTTGTTAAGTTGGGACCACAAAAAGTGGTCTTCAAATGGATTTGGTCTTTAATTAGATGGAAACCAAAGATCTTATAAACACAAGATAGCGTTCTCCGCGATTTACGCTTAACAAACAGAAGCATCGGTCAAGGTTCAAAAGTTTCCCATTTAGCAAGAGGGTGCCATTCATGCGCTATTACCAAAGAGAAAAAGTAATCAGTTTTGGAAGAGGGCGTCCTATCTGTTGCCATGGATCTGAGATGGTTCCTGTTCTGCTGTTCACAGGATTGATACCCTAAGGTAAAGTCGCGCGGTGTACTGTATGGTCAGAGCGGT
>NW_022757655.1:507-695 GCF_011630105.1 Anneissia japonica
CTGTATGGTCAGAGCGGTCAAGGGTCAAAAGTTTCCAATTTAGCAAGAGGGCGCCATTCATGCCTTATTACAGAATTTGCACTCGTAAATCGCGGAGAACGCTATCTTGTGTTTATAAGATCTTTGATGGAGACCTGCACTTGCTAGTAATTGGAATCATCCTCTATATCATCTTTCTTCTCACCATC
>NW_022757656.1:0-1370 GCF_011630105.1 Anneissia japonica
GGTATCTGCATGACATTGACAAAAAGAAATAGTTTTTTCCGGCCGATTTTCTGGAGTATAAAAAGTTATTATGTTAATAGAAACACGATTACCTACTCTGGCATTATTAACAAAAGTCTCATTCTGTCTTTTTCTGAGTGTAGCTCGGTGTATCAGTGGCTTAAGCTGTTGACATAACCGTAATGTTCGACGGGATTAGAGCATTACATGCTCAATATATAAATATTTTAACGGCAATCCACCCTTGACTTTATAATGATATAGAAATGGAGACTAGAATTTATAAGAATACAAGCTGAATTCAGCTACCGTTTTTATAATACTCTTAATTTTACAGTTTTTGTACTGTTTAGATTTCTAATATAATTTTACATATCTTTTTACTGGCCTACTACTGATTTTTATTATTTTAGTATTTGATTAATATTTGTATCAATAATAATTGTAATAATAATAAATGTAACGGTCTACCTTACCTAGTGATTTTAAATTTCTCGGTGTACCTTAACAAAATTCAATGTATTCTGTGTTTTAGATTAAATCATTTTAAAAATTAATTCTCCTTTTATTTTTAATGTAACATTTTGTCCAAAAGTGACCGGAACTGGTATTTCTTACTTACACTCTCGATAGATACCCAGTATATCCATATCTCCAAAATTGTTGATCAGGGAAATCTGATTTTGCCTCAAGTTATTTAAAATATGTATTTTTCTATTGTACTAATGCACTGTTTCTTCTAAATGATCGGAAACACGATCTTTAACCCTAGGTAGTGTGCAGTATAGCCTTATCTTTAACCTTTAGTATAACGGACACCTACTTGTTCCGTATATGCATGTTCCTATTTGAACTACGTAACTTGTCCAAAAGTGACAAAAATGACATGTTTGATCTTTGACCATATGTACCCTGTAGCAAATCATTTTAATTATTTTAATAATGACAATTGAAGGATAAGACTTACAGTACTGATTACAGGACCTTCTACATCTCCTCGCGTGGGCCACGAAAGTGATTGGCGTGGGACTCGCGAGTGATAAGCTAATGAATAACTAATGACTAAGTGACCTATATGACATCTGTTTATCCAAGCATTACGGCATTGAGTAAAAATCAGGCTCCGCGAACCACTACCTATTTCTCGATACCAACGATGTTGTTTATTACCAGACAAAAGAGGGCTTGCCCTAATTAAGTATGCAAGCAACGCTACGGTAATACATCGCAAATAAACTGTCTGTACATCGTTAGCTTCGGTGAATTCCAGTACATCGACTGTATCATTATTATGCTACGTAGATTGGACGATCGTTACAGTATATTAGAAACTTACGAATGTTACAAACATATACAAAAATATACAGAAT
>NW_022757657.1:0-726 GCF_011630105.1 Anneissia japonica
AACATTACCAAGTATATTTCCTTGCTAGCCTAGCTAGCCTAGGCCCTGGCCTATGCTAGCTCGATAACAGAATAAATAATAAAATCGTTTGCAAATAATAGGCCTCATAGGCTACGACCCTACCCTACCTAGCAACGCTAGACCTAGTCCTAGGGCCTAGGCCTAGCCCGAAAAAGTACACCGATCCCGCCGCCAGGCAGTATCATGAGCATGTGGTGAAAACAAGGGTGAATTTTCTAACTTCTTAAATTTCGTGATTTCTTCGTTGCTGGCCTTGAAGCAAAAAAATCGGTTATCCTTTCTCGGCGCTTCATCCTCCTCCTAGGCTATTTTTGGCGTGTCGCATGTCCTCGATCTCAGAGAAATGAAAAATGTCGAGCGCCCAAACTTTTGTGATGACGTCGTGCCAAAGTAAATAGACTACGGAGCACGCGATTGGTCAAATGGCTTAGGCAACAAACCTTTCATTAATATTCATTTTGAAGTCTTGCTGGTTACGTCATTCAGCTGGCTGCAGCTTTGTCTTGATTTCTACGATCGGACTACGAACGATAGCGACAAATAAACAGTGCCAAAAATGCTCCTATTTTGTAATAAATTTCACTATTTTGGAAACGGGGGATCGTTTTCTGGTTAAGGGGGTTCGCTGGCAAAAGGGGGTGTTCGCCCGAACCCCTAAAAACCCCCTGGCTACGGGCCTGGCCTCCAAGACCACCTCCAATTAAA
>NW_022757658.1:0-992 GCF_011630105.1 Anneissia japonica
GGGGCTTAACAGGCTTTAGCCCCCCCCCCCAAATTCCATAGCCATTTCTTTTTAACTGCTTTTTGAAGGTCCAAATTAAAATACTGTAAAATGTTTTCTTCACACACATCATATTTATGGGCTAAACATTTTACAGTAGTTGTTTTGCAGTGATAAGATAAAAATGAAATACGTTTTTTAACCGATCAGCGGACAAAAAACGTAGCTAAGAAAGCTGCTTTTGCCTACTTTTCAAAGTGGGGGACATGGTGTCGATTGTCCCCCCCCCCACTTTTTACCAATCTTCTATAATTAAAACCCCACTTTTACAAGCGAATGGAAAGAATAACAATTACGCATGACTCATGAATTTTTTCTGTTCACTTTTCTAAGTGCGGTACGTATTTTCCGGACCAAAACCAAGTAAAAACGCAATTGTTTAAACATTTTGTAACCATCTCAGAAACCCACTAGATCGATTTTATGGGTGCAACGACTATCAGAGGCTAAATTTACTGTGAAAACAATGTACTGAACGTTGTTGAAATTGGAAGCATGTATCCTTATTAGGCCAATATTTTTACAAACTCAAAAGTGCGCAATTTCTAATATAAACGATTTAATTTTTTTGTATATTATTATGACCCGTACGCATATACTAGTGTTTAATATTATCTACATACATAGGATTACTGTTTTTTCTAATTTCACGGATATGATGTCTACCTATTTCGATTAAGTGATAAGCCTACCAAAAGTTTACAAACTCCAGTGTTACGTTGACGCAGTCTCGCAATGACACCATAATAATCAGTGGCAGATTCAAGTGGGGCCGAGCCGGCCCTAATTTTTTCGAAATTATTTTTTTTAAATGGAAAAAAAAAACAAAGGAAAATTAGAATTTAGGTCTGAGAGTGCCATTTCCGGCAATCTAGAGGTGTCATAATAATAAATTTTCTTACCTCAGCCCCAACCATGGTGGGGCTGAGGTGGTAGTCCAGCTACACTCTCCA
>NW_022757659.1:0-1133 GCF_011630105.1 Anneissia japonica
ATATATTATAGATAAATAGGCAATTTAACCATTAGGATGCGTACTGGTACTTAAATACAAATAGTGTGGATGTCACTCCAAAAATGACAAGGCAATTTTATTCAACGTTTCATTTTTATTTAAGCATCATCAATAATAATAATATTGCTGCGAAACAGCCAGTTCATATTCTTGACAGCAATTTGACCTCTGAAAGGTCATTGTTTGTCAAAAAACAAGGGCCTAAGACGACTGAAAAGCGGAGTTTCCTTCTTTCGTTCTGCCGGGTAAAATCAATTACTTTAAGCCTGGTTTCCTGTCGACGTAAGAAGGCAGATTTACTTACGACTACGTCGTTTTATCGTAACAAAATGCGATTTGACAGGAAACCGATTGCGACTGGTGCGTTGTGAAATCGACGTAACGTAAGATTAAATCGTCGCAAAGCAATGTTGGACAGGAAACCGTCGTATTGAATTTTCATGCGATACGTCGATTTTCCACGATTTGACAGGAAACCGCGATTCAGTGACTTATGCTTGAGTGATCACGCTTGCGTTGCCTTGTCTTACGTCTCTTACGAAAGTTGACTTGGAGTCAACTTTCGTAAGAGACGTAGCATTATGGACCAGAAATCGTAAGAAGCAGCCAATCAGATACGGGAATTATGACGTAGCCTTTATGACGTACCATGTTTTGACGTGGCTGGAACTGGTCAGATTGTTTTACAGTAGAAAAAATATAGGCCCTATGAAAATTCTGTGTTTCTTGCTTCTTTGAGTAGTCTACCAATACGCCACACATCCACACAGTAGCCTATACAATTGTGTTTGTTATTATTATTATCATTACTATACTGAAATTGAATTCGAAAATAAATAAGGATTTGTTTCAATTACAATCGTATAATACCAAGCGAATTGTTTAGAAATAAATCTGTTGTCAACCATTGCTATTTCCAGTCCAGTGGTTGTTTGAATTTTTTTTTTTAATAGTTAGGCCTATAGTTTTAATCGGGAGAAATAATATATTTTAAATTGTGCAAGTAATAATTAGGAAACAAGTGTTATTCCATGCTTCAATAAACGTATAATAACATAATACACTCATTGGTCTACACCTTTTTTTTTAATAAGAAACAGAGCAATTTTGCC
>NW_022757660.1:0-600 GCF_011630105.1 Anneissia japonica
TATCATCATCACCCTCATCGTCATAAAGGAATGGCGCATTTTAGAAAAATAATACTGTAATGAATTGTTTTTATACCACTCCAGGTGGCGTTCTACATGTAAACATTAAATTTATTATTCAATGGACTACGAAGGAGGCTTTACAATTAATAACAAATGTGAGTACTACAGTATTGAACATTTTGCATCGTTAATTCACTAGTTAAATGGGAATTTTGTCATCATTTTATGGTTATTGTTTTTACTAAGTTTGTTAGGCAGCCGCATTGAAGGCATTGACAATTTCCTAGACAGAAGCATGCACTGACATGGCTGCATTCTATTAAACAACATAGGCCTAGGCCTACATTCCAAGTGACTCGCTAAAAAAACCAAAAATTAACTGAAACTGGCTAAAGAAACGTTATTTACAGTAATTACAGCATGGGGCTTGTTAACTTTCGTTCGTTGTTTACATTGTAGATTGTTTTTTGTTTTTTTTTTTTGTTTTTTGTTTTTTGGTTTTTTTTTCGTTGACATTTAATATTTTATATGTAATTTATTACCAAGATTCTATAATTATCTGGTGCACAACTTTTAAACTTGAATAATCGAAATTTG
>NW_022757661.1:0-1699 GCF_011630105.1 Anneissia japonica
TCGCGCGCATACTTGTCGACATGAGTCAAGTTGAGTTCAGTTTAGTTCCTTTCGGTTGCCCATGTTCAACCCTTTGTGGAACTGAAAGGAAACTGAAAAAAGCGCGAAAAAATGCTGATTCGGAACTCAAAGGAACTTAAAACGTTGATCCTAATATTAATTGTAATCAAGATGCATTAACTGAAAAAAATATTATATTACAGTGTTTTGTTAATAGCAGATGACTATTTTTTGTTTAAAAAAAATATAGGCATGTCACTGGTATTTATTCTAAAGGAATACGTTCGTATGTATTACCATGGTATTCAATAAACATATTAAAACATAGCAGAGGTATATTTTTATCTATACTTATCACACCCCACTCCGGATAGTCACAGTAATTTACGCCGTAGATATTTAGTATGTGATTTATTTTTGAACAAAGTTCGGAAAGGATGCGTTGAAAGTGAATTAAGTGCAAATAAGGAAAATCTTGTGCAAAAAGATAGGAAAAAGTGTTGAAGATAAAAAAAATCTGAAAACAAGTGTTTTCCTGCTATTGTTAGGAAAAGCAAATAATTAAAGGCATATCAGTAATACAGTAGGTAGCGCATTATGCATGTCTTCAATAAGTGCATCGTATCAGAACAATTCGCTTACCTTTATGCTTGTGAATGCTCCCAGTATAACTGGACCTATGAAACCAGTAAGGCTAGATATTGAAAACATAATTCCAATTATCAATGCTGAATGATTTGGTGCGATATCCATTGCGTTTGCATCGATTCCAGGAATAAAAAATCCGTACATTCCAAAAGCAGAAGTCACAAGTACAACAATAAGCGTTGCATTGTCAGTATAACGAATGGAGACGAGCAACACTGATGGAACTCCAAGGGCTGTAAAAGATTTGTTTAATTATGTAAATCTGATATTAATAATATCATTTGTCTCCTACTCACTATTTTTAAACTAATAAACATAAAACAGTAATTTCAAATAATTACCTATGCATGTAGCAGTAATTATTAATTGGTTTATAGCTTTTGTCCTTACCAAAACAAGCAAATAATTTCCGAGTCGTTGTTACACTCAATAAACTACGAGAAATCATCGTGTCTCCAAAAATTCCTCCAAAAATTATTGTAATAAACATCAGAACCTGTGAGATGACAGTTAGTAGGCCACTCTGTTGAATTTAGAAAATAATGTATTACATATTATGTTCATCAGCTTTGGACTTTCAATAACTGTAAGTATTATTTTAAATTTTCGAACTGCTCATTTTTTATGTTTCAATAAGCCCTCAGTAATAGATTAACAATTTGAAAGAGAAAATATATCCCGCCTGTAATACAAACACATACACCTATGAATGTTATAAAAATGGTTTTATTATAATACCTAATATTATGCGAGTGTTAGTGATGTGCCTGCATTATTATTATACAGTGGGAAATCAGTTGCCACAAGTAAGATTTGAATTTCCAAGTGAGACCGTTCTTCAGGGCATCTGCTTAATTATACAGCGGGTTCGAGTCCTGCTTGGGGCAACTTTTTACAATCTCAGATTCCCCTTTCTCACCGTTATAATATAGATATAATAATAATAATAATAATAATAATAATAATAATAATAATAATAATAATAATAATAATAAGGTAAGAACTTATATAGCGCCATTTAAAAAACCGAAGAAATTATCAGTGGCGCCTC
>NW_022757662.1:0-880 GCF_011630105.1 Anneissia japonica
ATTATATATATTATTATATATATATTATATTTATAATTAGTTAAAATTACTATGAACGTAAATAAATAGAATGATAAGAAAAAAGGTTCTTAAGTATAGAAACAAACTATGTTGTGATCGTATAGACGATAGCCTTTCTACTAAAAAAAAGTCACTTTTCAGTTTATGAAAAGTACTTTTGCTTTTTGAAATTGAGCATGAGACCTCTTGTTTGTCAAGGAGAGTGTAATACTGCTAGCAAAGCTAGAAAAAATAATGTTGTGATCTTATCGTGAATAGATCTTCTAAAAAGTTTCTTATCAGGTTTATGAAAAATACTTTAGATGGAATTGACATGTGATCTTGCTCCCTCTCTCTTTCCCTCTTTGCCAAGGATGTCATACCATCAAACTAGGGAAGCCTGTTTGTTTATCAGATCATGATCAGATCCAAACGAAACAGATCATACCTTTTATCATACAACTGATACGCCCTCACATAGTGCAGATGTGGTAGCAGGGGGAGAACTCTGGAACATCGCAGCGCGAGAACTCTGGAACATCGCAGCGCAAAATAAATCAATAGACCCAAACATGTAACTTGGTCCTGTCGCAATGAATCTCATGAATACCTCACACAATTTCACTCAAATTATGTAAATATAGGCATATCTAACAGATTTAATTTCCTATAATGTAGCGTTTAACATAAGATTATTGTCTTTATCGTGCTGTTTTGTGTTGTGTTGTTGTAGCTGGAGTAAAATTGTGTTAAATATTCATGAGATTCATTGCAAACAACACTAATTGCATCAGAGTATAATGCACTATTGTATGTCAAATGCTACGTTATAAGAAAGTAAATTTGTACGATATCTGCTGTTATATATATATATATATAT
>NW_022757663.1:0-724 GCF_011630105.1 Anneissia japonica
CAGTGGTTTTTCAGTAGTGGTTAACACACTAGAAGGGGGGGGGGGGAGGCTCTTGCTGTGACATTCACAACTAGTGTTGCCAATTTTTGGTTAGTGTTACAAATACAATACAACTTCCAATTAATGCATGGTTATTTTGATGGGTGAGCTAAGAATTCTAAATGCTCACACATAATATGCCTGGTATATGGGACAAACTTATAAATAATTACTACTCTTGGGGAGGAATATATTTATGAAATGTGTAAAGAAGAGAATGAACCACAGACCTTCAGATTTGTAGCATGAATAGCAAACCACTCATAATTCACTGTATAAGGTAAATTCTAGATTAAAGCAAGCATCATCTAATGTATTGTGAATGCAACGCACAAGCCCGTAGCCAGGGGGGTTCGTTGGGTTCGAACGAACCCCCCTTTTCATGAAGTGCCCTTTCAGCAAAGGCTGGCTAGCCTACACTTTTGGTCTAGCCTAGAGCCTATCATCATTACAAGTCCTATTTTAATACCTGATTGTTAGGCCTACCTAGTAACATAAAAAATTCAGGCCCCGAAACCTTGACTCAGAAATACTGGAATGGTGTCCGGCGGGGGATAGTTTCACCTGTGTATGTATATATACAGTATATGATTATAATACGCTACAACCAACCATACAAATTTGTCTTGGTTCTTTTTGTTATTGATTGTCTTAAGTGAGTATAGTATGATACAACTTCCAAAGT
>NW_022757664.1:0-501 GCF_011630105.1 Anneissia japonica
AGTGTAGATATATATCAAATAAAACTCAGGAACAAGGTATATTTTTGCCAAATTAAATACAGAAAATTCACAAACGTTTTCGGCCATAGGCCTTCATCAGGTGTAATAATAATATATGACGTGAAGCAACATAACATATACATATATATAAACTATATATAAGAAGAAATAATATATAGGCCTATAAGAATATAAAAATGAAAACGAAAAGAAAAAAAATAATAATAATAATAAACAGTATATAAATAAAATAAAAAGAGCTGATCAAATATTTTTACCATGATTTTTACCATAGTATATTTTTCCCGCGTTTTTATCTTGAAGCTTGTAGCTTGGCATACGCCCTTAAAGGCAGGCTCAGGTCGACACGGAACTCAACTCAACTCAACTCAACTCAACTCGTCGACATGAGCGCTCCGCGCAACTGAAAGGAACTGACCGCAACTGAACGGAACTATTGTTCTTTTTTCTGTTATAGCGTTGCTTCACGTCATAGGTTGC
>NW_022757665.1:0-680 GCF_011630105.1 Anneissia japonica
AATAATGATGACGTATGCATGCAGCTTAAAGAATACATACATAATGGGTGGCCGAATGATAAAAGCATATTCCAGAAATCATTAAGCCCTATTCCCGTATTAGAGATGAGTTCTCGATTCATAATGATATTATTTTTCGTGGTCAACGCGTGATAATACCAGCAGCACTTACCCTCAAATTAGTTAATCTGGCCCATGAAAATCATCAAGGTATTGTGCGAACCAAGCAAAGATTAAGAGATCTTTACTGGTGGCCTAAAATGGACATACACGTAACGGACACAATTACTAATTGTTTAACTTGCCAAATTGCTGACAAGTCTGCGAAAACACGAGTGGCTCCTATGCGGCCGGTACAATTGCCAGAACGTCCATGGCAAAAGCTCGGGATTGATTTTGTAGGTCCGAATTATTCTGCACCTGCGAACGAGCGTTACATTATCTCATTAATCGATTACCGAAGTAAATGGCCAGAAGTTGCGTTTTGCCCAAATATTACAGCCAAAACTGTAATTTATTTTTTGACTAAGGTATTCAGTCGTGAAGGTTATCCTGAATAACTAGTTTCTGATAATGGTACGCAGTTAACTAGCCAGGAGTTTGAAACTTTTTTGAAAAAACGTAACATCAAACACAGATTTTCTGCGGTGTATCACCCAGAAGGAAACAGTACTGTCGAG
>NW_022757666.1:0-1012 GCF_011630105.1 Anneissia japonica
ACCCGTGCCACCTGACTACGGTGGCATTGAGAGACAATTTCAAAAAACAAACAAAGAAGGTTGTCTGTTGATGGAGACTGCAGTGAGTGAAGAGGTGGAACCATGCATCAAATGCTATAGCATTTTGATAAATGCAGAAAAGAACGAAGGAATGCAATATAACAACATGTTTGGGTTACCCCCAATACCTGTCTTAAATTCTACATCAACATCCCGACCAAGGGATAAAGATTAATACATAATGCAATGTTTATGAAAATTTAACATGATATATAAATATATCTACATGGAAAGAAAGGAATTTGAACTCCTTAATGCAGTGAAAAAACAAAAAAGATGAAGATGATAACAGTGAGTCAACAAATTTGATTGAAAGCAATCTCTAGGCCAAATGCAGTTTAAAAAGAGACTACCAAACACAGGTATTTAAATTTTACATCAATACCCCGACCAAGGGATAAAGATTAATACATAATGCAATGTTTATGAAAATTTAACATTATATACAAATATATATATATATATATATATATCTACATGGAAAGAAGGGAATTTGAACTCCTTAATGCAGTTAAAAAAAAAAGTGAAGATGCTAACAGCGAGTCAAAATTTGAATGCAATAAAATGGAATTTTTAGGCCAAATGCCAACAAAATTTAGGCCTTGTCAAAATGCAGTAAATTTAAAAAGAGACTACCAAATACAGGTATTTAAATTTTACATCAATACCCCGACCAAGGGATAAAGATTAATACATAATGCAATTTTAATGAAAATTTAACATTATATATAAATATATCTACATGGAAAGAAAGGAATTTTTAACTCCTTAATGCAGTTAAAAAAAAAAGATGAAGATGCTAACAGCGAGTCAAAATTTGAATGAAAGCAATCTTAATTAACTTTGAATGCAATAAAATGGAATGCCAAAAGAATTTAGACCCTGTTAAATTGCAGTAAGTTTAAAAGGAGACTACAATATACAGGTATTTAAATTTTACATCACCATCCCG
>NW_022757667.1:0-585 GCF_011630105.1 Anneissia japonica
CTGATTCACTGTAAGGAGAATTACGGTGTACGACAACAAATTGTCAAAATCCTAGCCTAGAACAATTAGTTTATCCTCTGCGGATTGTGAAGAATTGAATCAACTGTGAATTTCCCAAAGCAATAACTAAATTGGAAATCTGAGAGGCAACTTGAGATATACTTAAATATGCGAGTGCAGAGATGCTTTCATCGGGATGGAAACAGGTTTATAATTGGTAAAATGTGCATCAATCATTTGGAATCGCTCAGGGGATAGATATTGAAAGAAAACTAGGCTTATATATAAAAAAAAATGGACACAAAAGCCAGAAGTAAGTTTAACAACTAAATTACTAAGTTATATCACCGCTTTTGTTAAAGACTTCTTAATAGCAGTCTGAACTCTAATTCACAAAGCGTCATAATAAGATTTAATTTACCACGTACTCCTAGATCCATTCTGTATTTGGAGAGCTCTGAACTTTCTCTTTGGCATGGATTGGTACTATGGGTAATTTTACACATGTAGTACCACTTCACTTGGAAGTGAAGCGGTACTATAATGGGTAATAGAGAGAGCGCCATCAATTCAGAGGCAAACCAT
>NW_022757668.1:0-1724 GCF_011630105.1 Anneissia japonica
ATACTTGAATACTCAGCTGAAGTTGGGTACCTAAGAAATATACAGCAAAAATAGATTTTTAGACACCTGTAGTAAACTGACAAAGAATAAATAATTAAATAAGCGAGTTAATAATCAATTGTTGATTTATTGAATTGTTGAATTGACTGGTTCCCCAGCTAGTTATGCCACAGACATGTTGGTGAATAAAATGATTTTTAGGTTAAAATTTCCATGACAAGCTAGGGCCTATTCATCTTAAACACAGCAATGTTATTTGATATTTTGTCTTTCAAAATATCCAACTCATCTGTTAAAACAATGGGGTCAAAAACATTTTTCAATTTTTTTTCAATCATAGTGGTGTAGAATAATCTTTTGAGAACATTTTCCAGAAAAATATATGTGATACGACCCTCCGTTATGGAGTTATACATTTTTAGATAACATGTGGACAAGAATTTAGCCTCAAATCTAGACCATCCTATTTATGTTGGTTACGCACCACTGCACTGACTGGGTTGTTTGCTGATGTTGAACTATCAGTGCTATCTCCCAAGGGCGTTTCCCCCTCAAGAGCGAATGTTGCAAGGACGGTCTCAGATCATTTCGGCCGCCGCTCATTTCGGCCGCCAGATTGTTAACAATAGAAAGTATGGGGCGCCAATAGATTTCCATTGGTAGTGTGGTTGTTGCAGGATGCGGAAGCATAGGCAAATAATAATCTGGCCGTTTTTTTATTTAACTTAGGCATAGGCCTACATATCTGTATGTAATGCATGCTTATGCCCACATGTTTTTCATTAGGTATATATATTTATTTTTGTGTTGATAAAATATAATAACTTGAGTATACAGATAATCTAATAATATAACTGGACTTTGTATAACTTTACCCAAGTCAGTTGGACTTCGCCTTTCTCACACTATGAATCTATGATTGTCAGTTTTGACCCTAAGCTCTGAAGTTTGTGATACATCTTAATTAGTAGTTTTTTGGTAAACATGTTACTAAATCATAGAGAAAGAATTTCTCTATGATCCAATCAGAAACTCTAAAAGTATGGGGTGACTTACTTCAGACACACCCCCATTACCTAAAGTATAATAGGCAAACACCCCATATCACGGAATCAGTCAGTAACCAGTAACCAGTAGTCAGTGATCAGTAGTTAGTAGCGAGTAGTCATGTAGTAATCAATAGTCAGCAGTTAGATTCAACACGGAAGAAAAGTACAGAGCTGAGCTGACTCCACTCTAAAAGGGTTCTCTAACATCTGAAACCTGGAGTTTAGCTGATTGTAACTATGTACAGTTTGTGTGAATAAAAGTTTGCAGTGAACTAAAAAGGAACTGTGTCATACTACTAATTCAAAGTCACCAACAACTAACCGATATTTAACATTACATAATTGCAGTTTATTTATACGGTATTTCGACGGATATTCGTCACCTCGTGTGAACCATCCTGAGCTCTGCTTACCAAAAATACGCGTGTAATCACGCGATAGTATTAGCATTTGCATACATGAACACTTTGGCGATGCTTTTGTTTTTTGTTTTTTATTTTATTTTATTTTATTTCATTTCACAATCAACAGCGGGGAGCCCGCCACTTACAGAATGGAATAACATAAAACAAAGAGAACAATAAAGAACAATCCAGTTACAATACACACAAAAAAAAGTCAAAAATCTAAATATATAACTTAATTTTACGTTTAAACGTTCTAAATGAATCATAA
>NW_022757669.1:0-1890 GCF_011630105.1 Anneissia japonica
ATATTCTTGTAATATCAAACTGTACACAGTTAATATTCCCATGCAGATTAAATTAAATCGCAGTCAATTACTTCGAAAGGAAGAGGTCTCACAATTAGGTGCACAGGGAATTTAATCGGCAAAGACAGTAGAACAAGGAATGCGCAAACTACTTTTTTATTCACTATGGGTTATTTTTCCTAAAAAATAAGACTTGGATCTACTTCATTTGTATTTTTACCATTTGGCAATACCAACATATACTTGTGGGATTGGGGACAACATATCAAGTTAATAAAACAAGACAGAGGTTGTTTCCTTATCTTTGCAATGGTTAGAGTTTAACATGATCAATATATTAATCATAAATTATGACTGCATCAAAGACACAGACTAACAATTACAAACCAGATAAAACAGCCCAACTTTGTTAAAAATTCGACAGATATGATGTTCAAGATTTAGTGTGAAGTGCAAACCATTAAAAGAACAAAGCAAAACCAATTAATATGACATCGAAAAAAAATTGGCAATAAAACATGTGTCTGTGATAGATATTATCTTTTGGCAAAATCAAGTCATCTATGGTACATGGGCACATCCATTTGGAGAATGCAGTTTAAAAGGTTGGTTATTGTTTAGGGAACAGATACCAAAGTCAACACTTTCAATTGTCGGAAGATGTTAAACATTATCAGGATGCAGCAAATGACAGACACATTGATGCTACTGTATTAGACACCAAACTAATAGATGCTTACTTGCCATATCTATATCAATGTTGGTTATTGCAAATGAAAAAAATAGGAAACTTGCAAGTACTGTGATATGACTTTTTTACAAGTCTGTAAATGACACTTCAATTAAAATATTATCTCAGTCAATAAAGAATTGTTGATGGGAGCAAAATTAATGGGTCATGCCAACAACATATTTTACTCTTCCAGCACCCAAAGCAGTCATAGTGGTGGTTAAATGTGAGGTCCAGAAAAAATTGCGCAAGAACTATAATTTTCTGCCCGATTTTATTTTATTGTGTAGACGTCTGTTCAAGCACTTTAAAGTGCTTGAACAGACGTCTACACCATAATAACTAAATTTACTTTAAAAAACTAGTAGTATACAATGAGGCTAATTTGAAGGGCATAGGTGGTATGTATGCCTAACAATTTAATCATTAATGATGAGAGAGTGGGTTGGTGTAATTGTTTCCATTGTGGTTCTTGATCTTGTTCATGTTGGACTACACCAGTTTGCTCCACACCGTGTAGATATCTACTACCACTACATTTTTTTTTTATTATTGTTACTTCGCCATGCAAACTCATAAACAATAATACCTAATGAAATAATTTCAAGTTTCAAATGTGTAGATGGCAGAGAAGAATAGCATGACACAAGGTTTATTGTTTTAACAATGTTGATCTCCTGATTAAGGAACTCTTATGTAATTTTTAGATTAATACCAGAGTGGCTGATATTGTAAAAACACTTGACATGCATCTGACAAAATGTCAGTAATTTTGAGTAAGACAGCTGGCATCCGTTCTTTATGTGAATATCACTGGACTGGTTAATGTGTTATTAAGTTCGTAAGAAAATCTTTTTCAATCGACATATTTACTTTTAAAATAATGCAGTTTTCATACATGCTAACATTTTGATAGTAAAAAACGTGGGAATTTGGTCATGGGGTGGGGAGAGGTGTTCCCATTACATGTGTAAACCTCCCCTTGGAGGCTTCAGCTATTAATGTATTATAAGGACAAATCTCATGATTCTTATGATATATATTCCAATAATAAAAGTACGGTATTGATTTTAAATAACTTGTGTGTTTAACTGAACCACATTTTATTTTATGTGTGTTTTGTAGTGTGTGCAATATTTCCTTTCCTTTTTTTTTTTTTT
>NW_022757670.1:0-530 GCF_011630105.1 Anneissia japonica
CAGGGACTTTCCTGGCTGGTATGCATATAAAACTTTATCTGCACTCCAAAAACCTCAATTTTATAGTATTTGCAGTTTGGATAAGGTTCTACAGCAGACAGAATAGAATTGTGTTGTGTATGGAAGTGTTGTGGTTTGAAAAAAACATAAAACAAACTTGATACCTGACTGGATACAGTAATCCTTTTGCAGCTTCTATCGGATAATAGACCAGGGGCAGATTTAGGGGGGGCCGGCCCGGCCTCGGCCCCCCCTTTTGGGAGGTAAAAAAAAGAAAAAAAAAGAAAAAAAAGAGAGAAAAAGAAAAAAATGATAGCCCAGAATGCCTCAAATGTTATGTTTCGGGCGTCTAGAACACAAAAATTTCGCGGGGGCATGCCCCAGACCCCCTACGGCAGTGTTATCTCAATCGGCCCAACTTATGGCCCCCGCTTCCGCCCCCCCCCCTTTTGGACATTTCTGGATCCGCCCCTGTAGACTATCGTGTGTACAGTACGGTAGAGTGAAACCATTGTTGGCTGAGCTCTGAC
>NW_022757670.1:595-825 GCF_011630105.1 Anneissia japonica
TTTCCCAGTACTGTAAGTTGCCTAGTAACAAACGTTTCCCAGTACTGTAAGTTGCCTAGTAACAAACGTTTCGCAAATAAGTTCCCACCACGTTGGCGCGATACTCCATTATAAGAATCAGACACATGTCAGTCACCTCACCTAATTAGTTTGATTCTTTGTACACCGCTAGAAGCGTAAACGCGCTACTGTCGAGAAGACCGATTGGCTTGTTCGGTAAACTACCGTAC
>NW_022757671.1:0-510 GCF_011630105.1 Anneissia japonica
GTCTCCTGGTAGTTCTGTGTTTGGTACCACCTTAAAGGTCATTAACCAGGAGGACATTATCACAGATACTATTAATAGTTTTTAAATGTTTAAATGGTTTGGCTCCTGACTATGTTGCCGACATGATTCGGCCTTATATTCCTGGGGCGTAACTTGCGCTCATGTGACAGACTATTTTTACACCAACCTAAGTCATATAACTCTTACGGAGATCGAGCTTTTAGTATTGCTGCTCCACGCCTTTGGAACGCTTTGGCTTATTCGGTCAAACACAGTAGATCTTTATACTTGTTTAAAAAAACGTTAAAATTGCATCCCTTTACCGAGGCGTTTAGAGAACCTTGATGTTTTCTTTGTTGAATTTATATTTTTTAAAAATAAATATATATAAATGATACCACTTTTTCTCTGTCGACGCAATGTTGCTCTTTTTGCAGTGCACGGTAGTGGAGCCCTGGGCTTATCCTAGGGTTGAAGGTGCTGATGCTCAACATACTGCCTTTGAGTATC
>NW_022757672.1:0-2133 GCF_011630105.1 Anneissia japonica
AGGTAAAATGGGGGCTCAATGATAAGTGGAGGGGTGCTAACTCGCAAAATAAGGTGATTTTAGGTGATGCTTAACTACTTGCAAGTGATTTTGGGGATAAGAGTGGGGGGAGAGAGTAATTTTTGATACCGGTACCCCTAGTAGATACGCCACTGCCCTACAGTAGTATTATTTTTGAATAAATCAAGGATCATATTCAGCTCATTCAAGAATGTTTTAGGCGCGAATGACGATAACGATTATGACGTATTCGTTCGTTTTCGCAAGGTAGCGAAATCTCCCTAATATCTCAATGTGAATACATACATACTGTGCAAATACAATGACATTTACATATTTATGTAGTAGGCCGTACTGTAGTTGTATAGTAAGGACGTACAAGGATTTTAAATGCAAACTAATTTAACATTCGTTTCCGCATCCATTTAATTTTCCCAAATTCTAAATATATTTCGATTTCGAAGTACGTGTGACAGATGAAAAATCATGTACAAAAACACCCTTTGGTCTGTACATTATATTCTGTCTATTCATTGGTCATGTGGCGCATGACGCTATCCGTGTACATTCCATTCGAACGATTATATTGTGACTCATTCACATTATCAATAAATGGTCTGTACATTGTATTCTGTCTATTCATTGGCCATATGGCGGATGACGTCATCCCTGTAAATTCCCTTCGAATGTTTATATAGTGATTTACATTATCAATGATACATTTACGTCAACAACATGATGCAACACTGAGTTAGGCCTAACATACCGGCCACACGCGAAAAATTGTATACGTGTCTACGAAACTTCTAGATGGCCTGAAATGACACTGAATTAAAAATCAACGTAATTTACTTTTTTCCCATTTAGTTTTATTTTTCAAAAATGTTATTGGGTTTGTATTATTTGAATCCGCCTATGAGTCTGAAACTGGTCGGTCCATCTTTGTTGGGGTAGGTACATTATCATATTTAGGCCTACATAAATGATATTTCAATGACAGTATTACTTAGTCCTACATTTATTTATTAGGTACACTCTTAGGGTGGGGGCGGGGTGGTGATGATAACGTGAGCAGTGGTAAGCGCAGCTAGGGAAATGGCGAGCAAGACTGATTTTTCTACGACATAAACAGTGTGTTTGACAAAAAAACTCGGGAACGGTTAATGAGATACAGATTTTTAAATAATAATAAAACTCAGAATTTGGGTAAAAAAAGTGAAAGAAAGGGTGGTTGCGCCCATTCCCCCTCCCAATTTTTAAATATTTAAAAATGTGTATCTCATATACTGTTACCGGTTTTTGTCAAACACCCCTTTTCATGTGTAGTTTTTTCTCTCTTTCTTTTTTTCTTTAAATCAGTTATACAACATATCAAAAAAGTTTTTTTCTTCGGATCCTGGCTTTAAATACTTGCGGTACACCACTTAGATAGCTCTGAAAAGAACTGTTGTTTTGATTCTGAATTTCTGTCTAGACACTAACAAATAAAACAACAGTTCTTTTCAGATCTATTTACGTGGTATACCGCAAACATTTAATTTAGTATTATTACTTCGCCATGCAAACCTTCAAACAATACAATACAGTATTATTATTATTATTATACCGCCGACGACATGTCTAAACGATCTTAAGCTGCATTCACACCCAATCCGAACCGAAATTCGTAAACGTTTTCGATGCGTGCCTGTATTCTTTACCACTGATTCGATTTTCTTTCTTCGTATCGTTTAGCCATCATACGATGGCCATACGAACCGAATTCCAAAAGAAATTCGTCCCTATTTTTACACACTGATTCGACTTTCTGATTGGTTCGTAAGCCTCCCGATTTGAAAATTCAGAATCCGTGTGAAAGCACCTTAAAGTAAGTAATTTATTTATTTATTTATTTATTTATTTATTTATTTATTCAGAAACTACACTTTGTTATCAATAGTCACACACCATAATTGTAAAGGTGTCAAAATAAGAAAAAAAAATACACAGTAATAAAACATAACACAAAGCAACTGACGTGAATATAAAAGGCAAAAATAGAAATAACTAACCAAAATTGAAAAAGGAATAAAAAAAGAAATTAGAATGAAAAAAGAAAAAAAATAAAATTATTTAAAAACAGAAAAAGACAAT
>NW_022757673.1:0-649 GCF_011630105.1 Anneissia japonica
TACCATGTTAATACCAATGGGTCGTTTAAAATGACATATAATATTTGATTAAGCTGCACGAGTAACTTGAGTTACATACTATGACAATTTTAATTTTTTAGTTAGGCATGGGTTTTGCATAATTACCTAGGCCTACAAGTAGGCCTACTAAAAACGCTTTCTGGGAAAAGCACAGAGTAAGGAAAAAAGAATGACAGTTATTTTCAAATTAAGAGAAGAGCTGAGAATAGGCAGCTCTAAAATACTGGATGCCATAAGACCTGCCAAAATGGCAAAACATCAAATGAATGTAAAAATGAGCTAGTTATTAATATTAGGCATAGCAATCGGCAGGTTTTTGATTACAAGGCTACACCAAGTTAATTACATGTAATGCCGAAATGCTAATAATAATAATAATAATTTATTATTATTATTATTATTACCTGTACGTTAAGGGGAACTTAGACAAAGGGGAAATAACACAAAAATATTCCCCTTGGGCTAGTTATTATTTATAGGCCTTGGGCTAGTTATTATTTATAGGCCTAGTAAATAGTATCTGTAGGTTCTTCATTTCAAGCCTTAGGCCAAGGTAATTAATTCTGAAATGATTATTATTATTATTAATTATTATTATTACCTGTACTTTAAGGGAAACTTAGACAAT
>NW_022757674.1:0-594 GCF_011630105.1 Anneissia japonica
TATCCCTTGTTATACGTTGAATTAATTATGCAATATTTTATACATTTTTTATAATTTGTATACTTGTTCTTGTATTGTAGAAGCTATGAGGCAAGTTTAATTTTAATTATTAAGAAATAGATTGATTTGTCAATGTGTAGTGTAGTTTAAATGTTTATTTAAAAATACAAAGTTGTTAACATTTCTAATAAAACAGTAGTTTCATCAGAATAAAAAAAAATGAGGTTTACTGCTGAGACAAACATACAAGCATTTATAAGTAAATAACAATGAAATTGGTGTTGTTTTTCCCTTTACAATTTACAATTTACAATTTTGACTTTGAAATGAAATTGGTTGAGAGCTGTTTAAACGTTCTATTAAATGTGTGTAGGTATATATGTATGTATGGGTGGGCATACATATGTGTGTGTATTTATGTGTATGTATGTATATGTATATGTTTAAATGTATGTATATGTATGTGTGTGTGTATATGTATATATATGAAATATTATGTTTCTATCCGACCCCCCTTTTTTTCTGTAGAATTGAAAAAAAAAAGCCTTAAGAGAAAAGTACTACAAATGAAACTGGTAAATTAATTTTTACATT
>NW_022757675.1:0-984 GCF_011630105.1 Anneissia japonica
ATATGTCTATCTTCCGTTACGTCATGCGTCATTTTTTCACTAGAAAGCAATGGGCATCAAAGGAAAATTCGCTGACATCGTGGACAGGGAGACGAGCACCGGTCGGTCGTTCGCCGAAAGCGTCCGAAACGTCGAGATCATAATGATCGACGCTTCTCAGACTTTCCATCGGATAGCTTCGCGCCCGATCGGAACGAAAATCGAAGATCACTTCCCGAACGTCGAGGCGTGCTTAGAACGGTCGGTCGTTGTCGGCGACGTCGAGAAACGGAGCTGGAGGGAAGGACACGACGGAATAGTGAACAGTTACCGACGGTTCAGTCTGGACGACGTTGCGCACACCTTCATGGAGGACGCCCTGGGGTACGCGGACGACGTGGTCGCAGTAAGGTAACTAACTAAGTGGTGCTGAAGTTATTTCCAACTTTCTTCTCTATCGAAGCTAATACAAGACGTCATCGGTACTGGCCGTCTACGTCATCGGTCCCGAACGAAGTTACGAAAAAGGAAACTTTAGATTCGAAGCTAAATAATCGAAGAAGACTAAAATGTATCGTTATTTACATATGTATTTATTATATATCGTATTTTATTTACAACATCTAATAATAAAAAATGTGCGTTATTCGAAAATAAATATAGTCTCTGCGATTCTGTTATCGCATGCCGTAGCTCGTTTTTACGTCCTGCACCATCGTTCGGCCGCTGGCGATCGATTCGTAGACGTCCTTCAGTTCACGAACGCGTATCTTTCGTTCGCTCGAAAACACATCTCTTTGGATACGTTCGTCGATGCTCTTGCAAGCTCGATCGAGGTGAACCAGGACGTCGTGTTCCAAATCTTTCAGTCCCATTTTGTTCAGCTTTTCGTTCAGCCAGCACAGATCGGTCCTGAACCTTCTTATGGATCTTTTCACATCTTAAATAAGGTGTACTGCGCTGACGTCATGGGTACCTGATTTCGTCATCGGTTCCTGACTAAGG
>NW_022757676.1:0-545 GCF_011630105.1 Anneissia japonica
ATGTATGTGTATATATATATATATACATACATATATGTATATATATACATATATGTATGTATGTATGTATGTATGTATGTATGCTTATATATAAAGATATATATATGTATATATGTATATATATAAAGATATATATATATATGCATATAACACCATTTCTTCATATTATATTTTATCAATGTTTTGTCATTTTCCAAATTGTTTATAATATATGTTTACAGAGCTTTGCAGCAATTTGACCTATGTCAATAAACTGTAATATATAATATAATGTATATATATATATGCTTATATATGTATATATATGCATATATATGTATATATATATAATAATAATAATAATAATAATAGTTGGACTTGTAGAGCGCATCATGCGAAAAAGCCTCTATGCGCTAGGTGATTGAGCTCTTTGATTTGGACTTTTGAGAAAAAAGAAAGTTGAAGTTATTTAATGAAACTAAAAAACCTACTCCTTAAACCAAGGCATGGTTGGCCGTTGGCTCCGAGGAGTTCATCCGCCCTTTGTTCAGCTGTTTTTTTTCGTG
>NW_022757677.1:0-3527 GCF_011630105.1 Anneissia japonica
CACAATAGCTTCTTTTTTACCACCTCTACGTCAACACTACCGTGTTCGCCATATTACAAAACTTCTCAAATTTCGACACTGCTGGCTTATTCTTATATTTAAAAAAATGTAATTGTTTTCAACGTGACCGTATTTCTTAAATAATGTGCCTATAATGTCGTTTAAAATACTATACAGTATCATAATGTTATTTTGAAATGACTCAGTTGATTGATTTTGCCATACAATGCAGCATTTTAATGATGGCTGAAACTTTGGTATTGGAGGTTTTTTAATTCTCTCCATGCCGATAAAGATATAACCGTTGATGCCTTGACGCTGTGACAATCCACAGGTTATGAATTGCATTAGTTCTGTAGTATATAGAACTTCCTGATATTAAAAGCAAGTCGCAAAGTATTCCGCATTGATTATTTCTGGTCGGTTCAAAAAGAGGGTAGTTTATTCATCATGTGAGGGGTATCCTTGATATGGTATTCCCCAACAAAACATTTTCTTTTTCTCCGACGGATAAATATTACCCTACAAAGAGCCCGGAAATAGTACTTTTAACAGTGGTGGGTCCAGGAAGTCAAAATATAGGGGGCCCAGGGAGGGACTTACACATACAAATTGGCCACCCGCCTCAGCCCCACCATGGTTGGGAAAAAATATGATTATGGCACCGCTAGATGGCCGGAAATGGCACTCTCAGTTTTAAATTTGAAAGAAAGTTTCTGTTTTCTCTATATTTTTAAATCTCTGTTCCCCAACTTTCGTTCGTAATAAGTATTTTATTTCACGATCTAAGAGATTACGCGACCTATCTATTTTTTCCGCTACTCATAGATTGCGGAACGGTGATTTATGTGTTATGCAAAGACACAGGCACATTAAATAGAAGAGAAAAATGTTTTCTTCCTCATGATTTTCAGCTGAAAGCCAAACACATTGAAGAGAACAAAACTGACACTTTCAAGTTGTCGTACTTACTTGAAGTAAAAATGTTTCGATAGTATATTTTTAAACATGAAACTTTGATAACGCATGCGTTACAAAATTAAACTGACCCACGTGTCACAATTTAAATTGCTTTTTCGTTTACTTTAATTTGATTTCGTTTGTCCTCGTTCGAATTAAATAAAGTTTTACGATCTGAAGAGGTTATGCGACCCATAGTGTTTTAAATTATTTTGACAAATTTAAGAGGGTAAGGGCCCTTGCCGGTTGCGCTCCGCACTGTTTAAAAAAAATCCATATTATATTATAATAATAGGTCGATTTATAAGGCGAAGATAAACAAGGTCTCTAATCACTAAAATATTAAAATAATAATGCTATTGTATAGCATTCTTTAACAATGTTTTTCATTGGTGCTTAAGGCGAAGATAAACAAGGTCTCTAATCACTAAAATATTAAAATAATAATGATATTGTATAGCATTCGTTAACAATGTTTTTCATTGGTGCTGGGAGCAATCACAACATTGGGGGGGGTGGGGAGGTAGGCCCAATAGAAAAAGTACAGGTCCCAATGGCCCTCCTGCCCCCCTCCCCCGTTTCCGCCACCTTTAGTTATCGTACTATTACCCACTGCTACTTAAGGATCGGAATCAACACCAACCATTGAGCGCAAATCACGGTGGTCTAGTGGTTACATCAGGCTAGTTATCTAGCGGTCCTGGGTGGATGCCCTTCAGAATGACTTGCGAGACTCAGTTACCGTGTCAGGTAGTTAATACAGTCATCACCAGCATTTATATATTTTAAAGCCGAGGACATTGTTTTAGGCGGTTTTAAGTTTAAAAAAAATTATTTTTGTTTTACATTTTCATTTGCCTTGTCTATCAACACCAGCCATTGAGCGCAAATCACGGTGGTCTAGTGGTTACATCAGGCTAGTTATTTAGCGGTCCTGGGTTGGGTGCCCTCCAGAATCACTTGCGAGACTCAGTTACCGTGTCAGGTAGTTAATACAGTCATCACCAGCTTTTATATATTTTAAAGCCGAGGACATTGTTTTAGGCGGTTTTAATTTTTAAAAAAATTATTTTTGTTTTACATTTTCATTTGCCTTGTCTAATAGGTACATGGCCATTGTGTTTCCCTTATTTATATTGTTTGTTAAGGGGCATTCACACCGAATCCGAATGGAAATCCTACAGAAGCGAATCAAAAAATCAAATCAGAATGACGTATTAAAGAATAAAGACATTGGTGTTTCAGAGCTTCGGAAATGCGGTCCGAATTTTGGTTCGGACCCCATGTAAATGCAGCTTTACACTTTCAAATTAATCGTTTCTCAGTTGTTATCCAATCATTAATAACTATCTTTATTTATTAAATTATCAGTTGTATTTATTATACTAATTTTATTAAAAAGTTATATTACCCCTAATACTTCGCCTGATTTGTTCAGTTTTGGAGTTTTGAGCCTTTATCTAATGGCAGTATATACGTGTTAGTCTATGACAGTCTACATAAGTTTTTTTTCCCCCGCAGTAATAAAACCCTATTGTTCAGTTGCTTCAGCCTATGTTGTCGGTGATTCGGTCAGTGTTGAATATTGTTATACAGTATCACTGTATAACAATATTCAACACTGACCGAATATTGTTATACAGTAATACTGTATAACAATATTCAACACTGTTATTATACAGTATCACTGTTTTCCCTCGTGAGGATGATCTGATTTGTAGGCATAATCGTCGTAGTTTAGATTTTTTTTTGTATTTTACATCGGACCAAAACCAAAATAGCATATTTCCCGCCACATTGGAAACCATGCCATTGTTTTGGTTTTCCTTTTACTTAGCTACAAACAATTCCACTGTCTTGGCTTTCTAGCCACTCACTATACTCTTATGCACAAACTGTGAATTCTGGCTTTTGTATTAGCCTTTTTTCCACGTAGTCTCATCTATTGTTTGATTTTCCACCAATCAGAAGCAAGCCTCACTACCCAAACATATAACCATTTCCCTATTTGGAATTTTCTTGATGTATTTTTCTCCTGAAGACGATTGAAGCAATTCAATTTTTCAGAATTATTTACGCGTGTTACTGCAAGCATTAATATATAATTATTATATTTGTAGTTTTCCTGGTTTTCTATTTTTTTAAATTCTTGTTTAAATCATTTACTAACCTTGTGTTAAGGAGCGTCTTGTCTGGGGGAAAATGTTGAGAAAAAGAGCATAAGGCTAAATAACAAAATACTATGTTTATTTATTAAATTGTCAGTTGTATTTATTATACCGATTTTTTTTTTTAATTTTCCCAGATATTTCCCCTAATTTGTACAGTTTTGGCGTTTATGACGTATTTTCTATGGCATTTCATACGTGTCAGTCTATTACATTCTATTAAAACTGTTTTTTAAATGTTCATCCTTGGCATCCTTGGATTGGCAGCGAATGGTTTTCCATGGCTTATTTTTCATTTGATAATTCATTTTCTTGCAGTGTTCGATTGGTTCAGCCTATTGTCGGTGATTCGGTCAGTGTTGAAATTGTTATACAGTATCTTTGTTCTCCCGAGTGAAG
>NW_022757678.1:0-11481 GCF_011630105.1 Anneissia japonica
AATCGCATTATTATTAATTAAAATTTGAATTAACTTTTATGAAAAGTAATGATTGCGTCTTGATTAAACACACATGAGGAACTCGCGGGTTTTTTTTTATTCAAGAACTTCTAAACGCAACGGCGTCATCGATTGTGATTGGTCGATAGCCGACGAGGAAATGTCAATCTCGGTCACGCCAGGGTCAATCCAGGGCCAATATAGGTGCTGAGCCGGGATCAAGATAGGTAGATTGAGATCAAGGTCACGCCAGGCGCGAGTCGGTGCAGATGCGGTCACATTACGAAAATCTCACCCGCGGTGAGTCAAGCCAGGCTTGAAACTCTAGTGTGACCGTAGCCTAAGCCAGGAAAGTCCAGATGTTTAGAAACTATAGCTAGTTGAGGAATGATTAATTATCACCTCAGGCTTGAGTTATCCGGTTTTCGAAAGTTCGTAAACGGGCCCTAAAATCAAGTCATGTGTTGCTAGTACGATTGATTTGTTAGAATGTAAGCCTACTGCACAATAGTCAAAACCAAAGATTTTTTTTTCAGAGGCCAAAGGTAGACATTAGTAAACTTAATCACTATCACATTCTTATGCAGAACTGCCAGAATATTACTATTCTTCACTCTATCCAATGTACAGTATATATTATAAATGTATAGCTTTTACACAACAATAGAAATGAATTTCCTTTCATTTTTATATGTACTGTAAGCAGATACTGTAGGTCAAAGGTAGACATTATCATTAGCAAAGTTAATCCCAATACAGCACTGGCCTAATGCCATTCTTTACTCTATCCAATGTAGGCCTGTTCATAAAGGTACATATATTGTTGTTGTCACTCTATAAAAACCATGAAAAATGTACAAAAGAGAGGAGATAAAAACAGCATTAACATAAACAATTGAAATGAAATGATTTTTTTCCCCTTTTCACTCTATCCAATGTATTTATAAGGGTATAGCATTTACATAACATCATAGAGTCATTAACAACAGAATTGAAATGAAATCCATTCGGAATTCCTTCCTTATTACTATCACCTTTATTTTTAGAACAGTGTATTGTGTGATGTCCCTACTACAGTATACGCTTTTATGGTATTTTTGTGTATTCAGTGTTCTCCTGAAGCCATTTTAGCTGTCAATTTTACCGGTAAAAGTAACTGGCCAACCTGTAAAAATTTTGAGATTGTAAAATAATAAAACAACTGATTAAGCCTAGGTAGGCTAGGCTGACATTCTTTCAATAAATGAACATCATTCCAGTCTATACCTAGACTATGACTGTGTTGTTTTTTCCAAGTCATTAAACCCCACTCAAAATGGATAAACGCCACACACTGTGTGCATAGCTGAATTTTTATGGACAAATTTACCAGAAAAAATGTTTCAAATGAGAGAACACTGGTATTAATATTTAACTTCATAAACACAAAAAGCTTTCAAATAGGAAATACTGTATATGGTTTAGAAATGAACTCACTGATCACTCTATTAAAAAAAAAAACATAAAAAGGATTAGGAGGAGCTACTAGGGTTATAATTTTTCTCTTATTGATGCCATACACTTATCGAAGGTAGATGTACCAATCACTAAACATGTGCATTTACAGCCTCCCATCATCTTTATGGCAACCATCGCTATTTTCATAAAATGCTGCCTTCACAATACTGGGAATGAACCTGTACTTCTATGTGTGTGTACTCAGAGATCCCAAGTCTCCCGAAAAGTCGCGGGTTCTCCCGATTTTTGAGGCCGTCTCCCGCCCTCCCGATTTTTATTAATAATCTCCCGATTTTTTTAAATATCCCGAAAATTTTACGAAAAATGTGATTTCCACGATGTCATAGAGCAATGAAACAAAATTTCTTAGCTTAAGCCAATATACTATGGCACTCGCTCAGACTTAAAATGTCGTAAACAAGACCAGGGAGTTGTTATTTAAGTTGTAAATAACAATTTCATGGCAAGGCAGGCCTAGATCCGTGGTAGAATCGCCTTGTTTATCCTCCATGTTACGATCTTTCTCATCCGCGCCGACCTCAATCAATGAGATGGCTGTCAGTTGAGTAAATAAATTTTAACAAATTAACGAAATTAGAAATCACATGGAATGGATGCCCCAAGTTTTTTTTCGCCGCGAAGATTTGGAACTTTGTAGAATCGGTGCATAAAAAATACTTTTTCTTTCAAGTAAGCTTCAGTTCTTTAATAACAATACTAAAAAATCATAGTTAGTAGGTTTTGGTACTAAGTAGTCTTCCAAAAAATGAAGTTTATTTTAATATCGATCCCGAAATACATGTAGGCCTAGGCTCTCTATATGCACTGCCGGGTATGTGTGTTGTGTTGAGTGGGCGTCTGTGTGAGTGGTGGTCGTGACCCTGCGGCCTTAGGCCTAGTTACGCACGTACGGATGGAGCCTAGCGTGTACGAATGTACGAATTAGTATAGGCTAGACATATATAAATGCTGACTTAAAACATGTAGTATGATTTACTAACTAAATTAAAATATATATTTATTTTTTAATTTTTCAGCAAACGTGTGGATCTTGCAATTTGCAGTTACCTTGCTAGAATATTCTATGTTCTTTGAAGAGATGTAGTAAATCAGCCATAGCCTCTAATATGCCAATGAACCAAGCAAAGCCTTGTTGACTGCTGCCAAGAATGCTTTACTAGCAAAATTCTAAATAGATAATAATATTTATATAGGCCAACTGCGACGTGTAAACAAATGTAAAATTGTTAAATAAAAGTAAACAAATTAAAGAAATTTGTTTGTTTTCTTCATTTTGTGTAATACTTTCATGTTGCACAGCGCGTCGTAAGGCATCACAGCGCATCGCTACAGGAGGCGATCGCTTCACGAAAAAAATCTCCTTATTTTTTGGTTTTCAAACTTGGGATCTCTGGTGTACTCGTCAAAGCCTGTACAACATGCTACAGACCTACCAAGATTTTGAACAAAAAATATGCGGGAAAGCGTCACCATTGTATTTTTTAGAATACAGCATATCTAGACATGTTCGTAATGTACTGGATTGGATTGGATTTATTCGGTGTAAACACCAAGGATAGCCCACAAAAGTCTAGAAGAAGACTTATTTCCAGTGGGGTCCTTCTGGTGGTGATTGGGCAGTACACCAGGAGACAATCCCCTACTCTTTCTGAAGAGTGTACTGCGTCCTATAACGTGCACATGGGCACCAACGGCTTAAATGTCTCATCCGAAAGACAGTGACCTATGTAACTTGTGTTTCAGCTGGAGGGCTGGATGTGAATTGAACCAGGGACCTAAGGGCACATAGAAAAAATTATTAGATTATCACTCTTTTTTTAAAAAAAATGATGAGGGAGGGCGGTTTTTTTTTTTTTTTTCAATCGGAACAATAGATTATTTCGCTTTTGTTTTTATCGATGAGGGAGGGACTGTTTATATTTGGTCTGTAATAGTAAATATTGTATAAAAACTGGTTTAATTTTATAGTTTGTTTTAAAGCAAATGAATTTGAAGTCACAAAATTGCATCAAATTTTTGACGTGGGCGGGAATGATAATCTAATAAATTTTCCTATTTGCCCTAAAGATCTCCACGGTTCAGCACACACAGTGGCTACCACCAGATGAGTCGACTGAGCTAAGCTGCTCTCTCTAATATAAAAAAAAAAAAATTAACCATCTTAGGCAAGTTCTTACATTTAGTACATCCATTTTGTGGAATACATACAGAGTATATTTCACTCTTGTCATATCCATGAGCTTATGTGGTAAAGAAATGTGTGACTTAACTACATTTTACAAATGTGGGCGGGACCGCATGAATAACTTTTTTTTGCATGACTTTCATGCTAAATGTGGGTGACACTTAGCAAGTCTGCATCTAGGCCTACTACTACTAGTTCTCATTGACACTTGACATGATCGACCTGTCTGGATTTTTTTAATAGGTCAAGGTGCAGATGATCATGTGTGCCTGCATGGTGTCATGAAGTATAGGCCTTGGCCTTGGCCTAGGCCTAGTCTGTGGTAAAACCAATCAGAAAAAAGGTACACAAGAAAAAAGAATGAACAAAAATGAAAAGTGCTTTGGTGCAAGTATGCTGGAGTATAGGTTAGGGCCATGTTAGGTATAGCTAACAAGGCAAAGAAGGCTACACCTTTGTGATGCCTAGCAACTGCGGCCCTGCCTACGTTGTCGTTAGGCAAGAGTTAACCCACAGATCAGGGACGGTAACCCATCAGGGAATTGACCTTGGTTAACCAAAATATCAAATCAAGATTAATTACTATTTAGGAATCGGAACAAACTTTGAAACAATTTTGTGAAAATTACAGTAAAAAATACTTGAAACTTACTAATAGAAAGAAGCAGATCCAGAAAATAAAGCGTGAAGGAAAGAGCAGACAACATTTCGCCATTTAAATCGCTTAGATCCTTCGTATTTAACAGGAGCAGGCAAGTAGTTAAGACATTGGTTTATACACTGAAAACCGATAGCAGATCCAACCAGGGCGTACACAACGACACTTGACAACATCCCTACAGGCGGATTACCCCCTAAATACTCTATAGAACTGCGTAATGGTGCATCGAATTCCAGAGAACTCATGGCTAGTTTTAGTCCAACTAACTTTTCTCACATTCAAAAGTATTTTAGTTTCTAATTGTTGACCGCCCACTTTTTCTTTGGTTTCACTCTGTACTGTTATTGAGCACTGTGAATCTGCCTGAGCTGGAGAGTCAACATTGAATAGCGCCCCCTGAAAGTGCAAGTTGGCGGAAATTGAATGAGCACGCACATGGTGGGTAGTACTAGTACTATAGTAAACATCTCCGCCAAAGAAGAAATAAATGTCGGGCACAATATTTTCTACAAAATCTATTCTTCTGTAGAGAAGCAATCATTATTCAAAATTGCGGTAAAGAAAAAGTACAGTCACATGAGTATAACATATTTTTATCAATCAGTGGAAAAGTTATGTAATCGAAAAATAGTTACATAATCAAACATGATACATAGAGGTCGCACTTCATTGTAAGCCAAAGTGCCTAAAGAAACTAGTGATGAGTAGTTTCTACAGTTAGCCTAGGTCTACAGTGGCGGATACTAGGGTGTGGGGGTAAATAGGGTGGCTAGCCACCACCTTCGTTTACCGTGAAAAATAAAATAATGGTCACTGTCTTGTTTGTGTGCTTCTCGTGTTATCTGGAAAAACATACACTTTCTATTTTAAGCTACTTGACATCGTCTAGCAGTCTACTAGTAATTTCAAAAAAATATGTGAGGGGATCCCCTCGCCCCTCCCAATCCCTGTCTCTTATACACTCTCGTGCCTTCTCACCTCCTATTATCCACTTCCCATTATCCACCCCCATTGCTAAATCCTAGATCCGCCACTGCGGATCCAGGGGAAAAAGGGGAAATTCCCCCTCACCGAAAAAGAAAGAGAAAAGAGGGGAGCACGGGTATTCCAAAACAAAACTAACATTTCACAAAAATCTCAAGCATTTGAAAGTTTAATTATCAGCAAATATTATAATATTATGTTTTTAAAGGTAAAGATCACTAACAGCAGCTCATCAGATATCCTATAGTGACCTGACTGACTCACTCTAATTAAATATTGAAAAATATTGGGATAGCAGCAACTTAGAACATGAGTCTGGTATTCATGATTCCAACGTATCTCAAGACGACAAAATATAGGCCTACCGTAATAATTTTACAACTAGAAATTGCAAATTGCAAGTGAGGTGCTGCGAAGTACAACTGCATAAAATGTTCTTCGAACAAAATTATTTATGCGAGTCAAGTGAAAATAATGAATAATAAAAATATAACAAATAATATGAGCACGACCCATTGTCTATATATTATTAGAACAGCGTTGGTACAATAGTGTTTTGCTGCAGTGACATCTCTCTGTAGATGGCTCGCTGCTGCTGGCGATGACTCGCTGCTGGCGAATCGATCTGCGCATGTGTATAAAATGGTATTCATTTCCGCAAACACTATGCCAGTCTACAACAAGCGTTGCCTAAATGTAATAATTAGCACGTTGAAATAGGAATTGTTTCAAAGTGTGCCAAAAGTCAATACTCATACGAAAATACTGATTATGTTCATGTTAAGACTGTTTAAAGGGTTTTCAAACCTGCTGAATTCAATTAAACTATTTTTAAATATGTATGACGTCATCAAATTAATGTTTTTTGATTGGATGAGTAAAATATTCATTGTAATACCTAGGCAGATTCATATTACCTTGGTTATTGGAACATATAAGGGGTTTTCTAACCTGTAGATTTCAACGCAAGCATATTTAAATATGTATGACGTCATTAAAGTTTTTTTTTTATTGGACGACGAAAATATAAGATCTAGACAGAATAACTTGCCAGAGCTCAGTATGACACGAATGAGGGTTTATAGACCGGCAAATTCAAATTAGAACATTTTACACTTTATGTGACATTATTAAAATACATTTCTTCAAAGAAAAGGGTGGGAGGTGGAGTGTTAAGAAGACACCTGCAGTACCAGTAGTCCGCGTCCACCCCATTAGTCAGCCCTCACCAGTGAAAATAAGCACAAAAGATCACGGTCAAACAGACTGAATTTACCTAATATCGCTATAATTTGTGTGAGCAATAATTGTTGTATTTGAATGGATGCTAAATAAATAAATGGAAAAAAAAAGAAATTAATGAGTGGTCCCACTTCATCGGGCATTTACCCTCATCCCATCACTTACCTTGGGATGCCCTTATCATCTCCAGAGGCAATTTGGCTTCAGATTTATGATGGAGGCAAAATGTTTTTTTGTTTTTTTTTAAATAAATAAAAACAAAAGAGAAAGTGTCGGGGAAAAAAATGATTCCTAGAATAATTGACCTCAAAATGAAAGGGGGTCGAGGAAAAATGTTGTTTCCTAAATGGCGAGAAATGAGATTTCCCGACTTTTGAGGTGTATTTTAATGACATTTAAGTTTAATAAAGTTCAAGATTTTCCCTCCCTTGAAAACAGTCATGTCAACTTTGTCATTCTTATTACAGTAAACAGGCCTATGTGTGTATTAAAAAAATGAGTAGTTGCATACGTAGGCCTATTTTGATTTCCATGAACCGATGAACCCTTTCTTTTATTTCTTTATTCTTTACTTTTGCTGTGCGCCCGCTATGTTGTGTCAACCGAATTATTTCTTTCCGCGATCGGATACTTTGTATTTCCCGCGTCCTATGTTGTTAGGCTCATAGCGCATTTATATTTTGCACATTTGCACTGGTTTAAATAGGTTATTCGGTCAAACAAAGGCCAGAGTCTGTGCCAGTTTGTTGAAGGCGAAGCACGCCATGTATAATGTATGAGTAAAGTTTACATTAATTTTACCTTTGAAGATCATTGGTTGTATAGCATGTACTGTACAAGTGGTACGAGAAGGGCACAGGCTTTCATTGCAGGCTGGATTAGTCTAGTCTTCTGGGTTTAGAGCGGCCACAATCACTCACCAGACAGCAAATCAGACAATAAAACAAAGTAAAACCCAAGAGAAGCTGTACATTTGTTGTTTGCGTCGTTTGTGTGGTAGTGTTTGCTCAGAAGACGCCCCATAGAGTGTTTGAAGTTTGCGAGTGTGAATTCAGCATTCTACAATCTCCCTCCCCAATTCACTCCTAGATATGACACTGGAAATCGAGTGACTTGTTTTTACATTTGGCACCCAATGGCTGTAGGAATGATTTTATCGTATACCTTAATTTAAAAACGGCGCTTTTGTAGGGGGGGTATATTAAAACGTTTGCTAAATGCAGGGTGGCAGATATTGGCAGCTAAACTTGGCATCAACGTAAAGCTTAGGCTCTGCCAGAAATGTTGATATCAAAAGCATGATGAAAATCGCCGGCAATTCTAACTTTTAAGTTGGTTTTATGAAAAAAATGTTTTTAAGCGGTTTTGGCTCATATTTAGTGTCCTTTATTCTAAAAATATACCAATAATGTCATTTTTTATTTTACTATCTAATTTAGTTAACAATAGGTAAATACTGCAAGAAGTATCAAGTTGACTGCTTTCATCTAAGTAAAGTCATAGGGAGTTTTTCAAAACTGTCAATTTTATCATTTTACGAGTAAAATACAACTTTTTCATGTTTACATGGTTATATCACACTATGAAAATTCACTAAATATGAAATTATTGGTGGATTAATATAATTTAGGATGTTCTCGACATCACACAACCTTTAAAAGTTGAAGTTGTCACATTACCTATTTTCGACTTTTGGCACACTTTGAATTGATTCTGGCCCACTGTGCGACGTTGGTACGAGTAGGTTAGTCTACAAACGTCGCCTAAAGTAATTGATTTTACGCGGCAGAACGAAAGAAGGAAACTCCGCTTTTCAGTTGTCTCAGGCGATTTTTGACAAACAATGACCTTTCAGAGGTCAAATTGCTGTCAAGAATATGAATTGGCTGCTTCGCAGCAATAAAAACTGTCGACAAATTGACTTTCAGCAAATTTGCTGTCGACGAATTAGTTGTAGGCAAAAAGGCGTCCGCGAAATCAAGTGTCGGCGAAAGTCCATCATTAAACATAGGCCTAAATAACAATCCCGGTATCCATGGGCGTCGATCGGTGGGGAACAGGGAGACACGTAGTAGGGGGAAGCGGGACACGTATAGGGGGACACGGACATCATCAAGTGTCCCCACCTTCCCCCTCCCCCACTTTTCACCAATCTTCTATATAAAACACCGCTTTTCAAAGCGAATGAAAGAACAACAACAATTACGTTTGTCATGAATTTTGTTTGTTCAAGCTTGTGCTCTGTTCCAAGTGAGGTGCGTATTTTCGGACCAAAATCGAGTGAACGCAATTGTTTTTACACATTTCGACCATCTCAGTAACCACTCCATCGATTTTATGGGTGCAACGGTCAGAGGCTAAATTTATTATGAAAACTATGTACTGTACGCTGTTAAAATTGGAACGCTATTAGGCCAACGTTTTTACTCAAAAGTGCACAATTTCTACTATAGGCCTAAACAATTTATTCCATTTGTATATTATTAAGACCCGTGTTTAATATTATCTGCATACATATTATAGGCCTATTCCTGTTTTTCCTAATTTAAAAAAAATTATAGTTAGTCAGTTGAATTTTATATATAGGTAGCCGTTATTAAACAATAATTATACAGCCTTCGACAAGGATAGGTCTATCTATTTCGACTAATTTAAGTAATGATACCTCAAGTTTACGAATCTGATGTTAGGCCTACTGGCTACTGGTACTGGTAGAGCATTTATAAACCGCAATTACGTTGACACAATCTCACCATGACGTCATGATAAATTAAGTAAATCACCTTTATGTTTGTGAAATATAGGCTAAATGTTAACTAATGTTTTGTGTGCTTCCTACTCCATATTTCTGTTTGATCGTAAGTTAGACGGTATAGTTTTCCACTCTCAATAGTGACGTCACAAATACTTGCACAAAAATGAAATTCAAAACAATTTAAAAGTAGGCCTATGTACCGTACTCGCGCGAATAAGCGCCCGGGCGCTTAAAATATTGTTTGTGACTTTCTGAGGGGCGCTTATATTCAAACGGGGCGCTTATGAAACCAGAGTGGAAATTGAGGGGGCGTTTATGGAAATAGATGAAAATCGAAGGGTTCTTATGTTAACTTATTAAATTCAAGAGGCACTTTTTGAATGAAAACAGGTTATTATAAGGACATTACGAATGGTGATGCGGCGGAAAACATAAATGTCCAGAGAATATGGCTCATGACATGACAAGAATGCTGTGAATATTTACATAACAGTAGAATAGCAGATGCAATTACATTGTTGGCCATCGGCCGATTGCCATGAGATTAGCAGGACGGCAGGATTATTGCAGGTTTTCTTAAAATGAGATGAGAAAGTGCTATAGGTGCAAATTGTCAGAAAAAGAAAACGAGGAGTTGGACTAGGCCTAGACAAAATATATGTAAGAAGATGAAAGTTGGAAATATACTGCCTGTCCAGGAATATCAGAGCTCTCATCTGTACAAGAAAAAATATCCTCATTTTGATATTGACCTAAGAAGAATGCGATTCCGCTCTGCAGCTCAACTCATGCCATCAACCACAGTCCCGGATTGGATAATTGACTTGTTAAAAAGAAAATCTTATTATTCGCTTATTCAAACGGGGCGCTTAAAGTCCAATTAAAATTATGCTTTCTAAGTTGCTGATTATTGAAGTATTACATATGTTATAAAAATGAGCGGTACTAAAATATTTAATTTTTGATTTATAAATATTAAAAATGACGGTTTAAAATATTAGTATAAGCCCCGCCCACTGGAGATGTTCACTGAAGTGTGAGTAGAGCTGATGACGTAGACTCGGTATAACAATCACAGCTATCCTGTTTATGTAATACAAACATCGTATAGCGCAACATATGATAGAGGTTCAGTTGTGAAGTACTGATCTAAAAAAGGAAGCAAAGAAATGGAGCAGCTTTATCAATTTCAGTCACTAGTAAGCGAATTTGGAAAACAAAGAATTGAAGACCAGGCACTGTTAGGAAAACAAATCGATTGGGCAACACTAACAAATTTTGAGCACTATACTAAATACTGTCCTGCTCAGGCCCGACGGACTAGGCCTAAGCAGAGTAACAGCACGATCACTAGTCAGCGTACGATGGTTAATACTATTAGTAATAATATACATTGTTTACGTCTAAATTAGCTTACAGTCTGTATATTAAAGCATATTTTGCAATTTTTTACATTAAAATGTAACGTGCGAAGCTGAAATTTGATGTACATGGCCTACGCCTTCGATGATGATAGTAAACAAAGCCGATTCGGCGATCATCATCACGTCACATTGTAAATTGCCTGGTTGTTTTTTATGTTATCGAATACAATAAAAAGCTAAATTTACTATTTTGGTTGTTATTATGTTGATATACAAACTGTGTGATACTCACTTTAATACAGGCCTCGAAATTGGTACTGGAAAACACACGATCGAATGATTGGACGGCAAATAAAAGCACATGGGGAGTCCCCGAATTGGTTCGCATCTTATTTTACGACGCAAAACTGAACCACGAAGCAGGATAGACTTTTGTGTTTAAGTATAATTTTACTGTTTTATTAATAAAAGTAATTTAACTTAGTACAGGTAGTATGTATTTCAATCATTAAACAATTATTAAATCACTGTGTTAACTTTTCAAATCATTGATGAGCTAGAAATATTTGTATTCTTTTCACTCGATTCGCGTCATTTTTGAATGACCGACACTCTTGAAGACGACGTTGTACTTTGCATGAGGCCTACGTCAAAACATGCAGCAATTCCTCCTAAAACTAGCATTATCACGAAATCAAAACAACATCTAGGCTTAACCCTGTATTTTATTGTCGGATAAATCTTCAGGGGCGCTTGTTCAAGAGGGGCAGTT
>NW_022757678.1:11510-12009 GCF_011630105.1 Anneissia japonica
ATTCGTTACGTGCATAGACATAGAATTGGAGTGCCTGATTTAAGTCTATTCATGAATATGAAGGAACATGGTTTATCTTATTTGTTTTTCATGGTTCAAATGTCACAAGCTATCAGTACTGTAGATAATAAATCATTATTTTTCAAAAAATGTTAGTTTGCACGAAATATATAAGCGGGCATGATTATGAGTACCAGGATAAATTGAAAAACATTTTATGATGAGTATTTCAGTGGCATATTCAAGGGGCCCAGGCAGCGCCCTCCTTATTTTTTTATTTTTTTTTTCAAAATTTGAAAGTGGAAGAAAAAAGTTATAATAAAATTCTGATAGTCTGAGAATGCCATTTCCGGTCAGGAGAGGTGCCATAATCACAAATGCATTTACCTCAGCCCCAACCATGGGGGTGAGGTGGTCAACACACCATTTGTAAAGTCCCTCCCAGTGGGAAATCCCTCTTCGAATTCCTGATTCCACCACTGTATTTTGAAAATGCTGG
>NW_022757679.1:0-4881 GCF_011630105.1 Anneissia japonica
GAAAATGTTAATTAGGTATAAATACAGGTAACATTTCATTGGCCAATTCCACTTGGTATTAATCTGAGCATTTAATTATTCTATATCAAATCTGTATATATATATGTTATTCAATTTTAACTTGTCTATTTTGTTTGATTTCCTTTTAAAGGAACTGCTATACTAGTATTATGTTTTTTTTTTATTATACAATAGATTTTTTTTTAAATTTTGAAATTGCTCCTTGGAAATCAATGTCTAATATTGAAAGCTTTATCCAGTAATAAAGGGATAAAAATGGTCAGAGAGCCAAACTAAATTTTTGATTGACAACATTCATGCACTGCTTTTACAACCCTTTATGCTTAGTTTTGATTTTATTTGATTTATTTCATATCAAAAGCAATTGTAAAGCAAACAGAGAGGCAAAATTCAAAAGTTATCCCAGAAATTATAACATGATTTATTTCCAGAATCATCCCATTTTATTATTAATATTACAGACAACCAGCTTGATACCAACAAAAATTTTTCCAACTGAAGATGGTTTGCTGCATACTGCTTTTTTAATTTTTTTTTTTTTTTTCGAGGTGGCAATAAAACTGTTGTTGAGCTGCAGATGGCCTATGCCCACTTCTGATTTAGTATAAATCCACCATTAAAACTTTATGTGAGCTGATTTTGTCCTGGTCAATGTAATGTGATAGACAGCAGTCAATTTTAGTCATTTGATTCTGTATTAAATTGTTTTTAATTCATTTGTAGATTCTTCAATGCCAGCAGCAGGTTCCAGCGATGCTGAAACAGCGCCACCAGGTTAGTGTTTCAGAGGTTATTACTATTTTGTGTCTCATGAAATTATTTTTTTTTAAAGAGTTATATGACTATTAGGTAGTTTTATAATTATTGATTTTATATACTATTTTTGTTACAATAATATTATTATTCCAATTATTTTATTCACTTCAGATGAACGTCTTGGTTATCTTGAAGAGAAGCACCTGCTTCGTATCGCCCAGGGCATGGGAATGGAGTGGAAACAACTGGGCGTCAGATTGGGTCTCAGTTGGAAGAGGATCCAACAAATATGGAGTGATAAGAGACAATTGCCAGAGAGCATAATGGATATGCTGACAGAATGGAGGAAACAACAGAACTATGAGACAAATCAAGTTGAGATAATGTGCAGAGCTTTGAAGGAACAAGGACTCACAGAGCTTGCTAACAAAATCTTTGGCTCTCAAATGTCAGAGGTTAAAGAAGCCAATGTAAATGCAGGTGAAGATACCAGTAGAAGATTACCCACAACACACCATGAATACGATGGTTAGTAATGCATTATTCATGATAAAATATTCATTAAATACATCATTTTGATATTATTTTTTGTTGTGTAGTTTGGTCAGTGACAAAAATGCTTATTGTTAACTCAGATCAGAGTGTGGAAAATGACAAAAAACAACCATTTTAATGGCTTAACCTATTACTGTATTAGCTTTTGATTGAAAATTAAATTGAAGAAACATTTTCTGGCCAGGTAATTATAATAATAATGATAATACCCAAATATTTATAAGGCACCAATTTCAAATTGAATGATCAAAGGTACAAGCGTTATTATACAAAATGGCAAACCAGCACAAAGGGCAACATTCTCTGCTCCCTGGGGAATATCCCTAGTCATTTGCTGCATACTTTAGCGCACAAAAATAGTACATCCAATACCACAACATCCTACCAGGTACTCATTTATACTCCTGTGTAGAGAGAGACAAACGTAGATAAAGTGCCGCCCAAGCACACAAGCAACTTGCACAGCGAGAGTTTCAAACCTCTGACCTCAAGGTTGCGAGTCCAAGCCACAATCTATGAGCCAACTGCTTGCATACATCAACATTCCCAGTCTGAAAACCTATTTGTTGATACTTTTAAATATTATGGGTTTGGTTTTTAAATGTTTCCTTATTTCACCAAAATCATTAATAAATCTTCCATTTTTTATTTCTTTGATTAACCAGCATCCCTTGATGACCAAGACCTGCTGTTCATCTGTGAAGATCTGGGCTCTGATTGGAGGAGGCTAGGAGTGCGACTTGGACTTGGGTGGAACAAGATTAATGTCATAGCAGACAACAACACACTGAAAGATGCCGTCATGGAAACCCTGGTGACTTGGAGAGATGGCCAATCAACAAACCAAATGCCAATCATGCTCAGCGCATTGAGAGAACAGAGACTTGTACAAGTTGCGGAACGATTGTGTGAAAGGCGTGGCTACACAGACGACCTCGAAGCTGCTGCAAATCCACCTCAAGTTTCAACGCAACATAGAATAGTACGAGGTTGGTGAAAATTAATTTGATTAAAATATTTAAAATTATATTCAATCTTTTTTTTTAATGTATCCAATATTTTATTATGTACTTTTATTAATAATAATAATAATAATAATTGTTGTAATTTATACAGTATAGTGCCTTTTCCTTGCGGTTGCAAATCACTTGTATTATGCACATAGGAACCTCATATACAGGTTATTCAGAAACTGTTTTTATTTTGATTAAATGAGAGCAAAAAAATTTAAATGGCAAAACAATATTGCAAAGTCTTCAGGAAGTCACCATCCATCTCCACTCAGGTGCAATCCCAGACCCTATCTGACTGGGAAACATTTATTTTAAATTTATCAAATATATTTTATTATTTATTTTTAACTTTGGTTTAACTTTGCTTTAATTTAGGGTACATTCCAGATGCTGTTCTATTATTTGTAGCTGAGATGATGGGTAGAGGTTGGAAAGCTGTTGCTAGGAGTCTTGGAATAACAGAAGCAGAAATTGACGACGTAGATACAAAGTTTCAGAGACAGATTGTGGAAGCCACTTTAGAAATGCTTGTCCGATGGAGGAACAGACAAGAAAGCAATGTAAATCAACTCACAACATTGAAGGCAGCATTGATTGAAAATGATAACAAGATTGTTGCTGATAAATTAGACGCACACTGCCAACATACATAAAGAACTTGAATCAATGAATTTGTGATACAGGTACCTATCATGTATGGACTAAACAGAGGTTGTGGCACGAACTATGTAATATTGTGAAAATAATAGAGAAACATTTACCAAATACCAGATAGTACTATTGTGTAAATTAACAAAAATCTGCATCTGCATGTTCCATTTGAAGTCATGTTTTCTTGACACGACAAACAACAATGCAGAATATCTGAGTCATATCCATGTTTTATGAATTCCTATCAAAACGAACAAACAATTTGTAATACGATATTGGGCTACACCAAAAGCAGAAAAATACTAAACCTCGCTGGGAAAAATCATGTTGAGAAAATGTGCAGAGCATGGAAGGAGCAAGGACTCAGAGAACTTGCTAACAAGGTCTTCAGCTCAAAGGTATCAGAAGATCAACCATCCAGTTTAAAAGCAGTTAGAGTACTTGCTAGCGGACGATTACATCAAGTGCACCAGTAATGCAAAGGTTGGTAATATGATATGATGTGTTAAATGTAAAGTAGCAGAATAACAACCCATAACTTGCAATGTCATTGTGCTGAATTGCATATGGGCGTTATTTGTGACTAAATAGCCATCGCAGATGGGTAGTAGGTTCATGTTTTCATCATTCCACAAAGGCAAGGGATGAAATAAAGCATAGCATCGGGGTAACCCCATACTCTTCTAAAAAATGCAGTGTTTCTTTAAAGTGAACACAAGCCAATACAGTGGACTTCTGGTTTTCATTCCTTATTTGAGAAAACTTGGTGCTACCAACTGAACCCTGGGCAAGGAGTGACCCATCCAGCACCAATGTTAAGGCTGTAGTTAGCAAAGCCCCTGCTTTACCACTTAGTCACTCAACTTGTCTATTATTATTTAAATGTATTTTTTAAATGAAATTTTTAGAATGTTTCATGTTGGAACAACAGATCGATACTGTATTACGATACGTCCTCAGTATCGCTTTCAATTGATTCCGTCATCTGTTTTCCGTTTACATAGATTTCGCTTTTTCAAAATATTCCCAATAAAATGGTGTATAGACAGGACACATTTTACTAACCTTTGTATTGGCCGAACTGTGAAGTCCACAATGTTCTGAAAGTGTTTTAATATTGATGTCTTTACTTTTCGTTTAGGATTCTTAGCAGACATTGATATACAATTCATTGCAGAGGATCGAGCTTGGAAAGGATTGGAAATCCTATGGCAGCATCATTGATCTAAAGAAACCTGAAATAGAAAGAATTGAGCTGGACTTTTCACCACCAACTGTGGACGCAAAACTGGAAATGCTGGTTATGTGGTGAGAAAGGCAAACACTGAAGTAAACTACCTTGTAAAGATGAGTGATGTATTGGAAAAACTTAGAAAGAAGGCAGTCGTTAAAGAACTATGGAAGTACTACCAGGAAACTCATGAAGAATAATGACAGAACATAGCTACACATTGGTACTGACAATTTCGAAAGACAATTACACATTGATAAGGCCAGGGATAATTTCCCCCACCCGCACCACTGCGATTACGACACTCAATAGAGTTTAATGCCACAGTGTATCATAGGGCAAATAATGACACAAGATTTAATATGATATATAGGGAGTAAATGATAATATACAGTATATATAGGACATACATAATTTAATATTGTACATTTCCTGCCCCCACCACCGCGATTACGACACTCAATAGAGTTTAATGCCACAGTGTATCATAGGGCAAATAATGACACAAGATTTAATATGATATATAGGGAGTAAATGATAATATACAGTATGTATAGGACATACATAATTTAATATTGTACATTTCCTGCCCCCACCACTGCGATTACGACACTCAATAGAGTTTAATGCCACAGTGTATCATATGGCAAATAA
>NW_022757680.1:0-717 GCF_011630105.1 Anneissia japonica
AACACAGAGTCACAGTGCAAAACTGAGAGTCACAGTGCAAAACACAAAGTCAGCAGCGCAAAACTGAGAGTCAGCAGTGCAAAACACAGAGTAACAGTGCAAAACTGAGTCACAGTGCAAAACACAGAGTCACTGCAAAACATTGGTGGCAATGCAAAACTCCAATGGCAGTGCAACTCAAGTGGACGCCCTCTATTTTGAATTAAAGTTTCACAGCTTTTTTGGACGGTGTCAACAAGTAAAATGGATGAAATATTTTTTGTGTATTTTTTTTTAGACCTTTTGGAATTTGGGAGGGGAGGATGCGTCCGCAGCCTCTGCCCCCCCCCCCCGCCTACGGGCCTGAATATATTATAATTTCAGCGGCGGATTCCAGGCCTAGCCTAGGTCTGTAGGCCCTAAAGCCTAGGCTAGGCCTGGCCTAGTTAATAATACAGGAACTTGTACCGCGCCTTTTGCCAAGGAATACATACAAGGCGCAATCAAAATAATTTAAAAAAAAAAGATAACCAATTGCGGATCAACAAAGACAACAGAAATGACAAAAAAGCAAAAAATTTAGATAGTTAAGTGAGATTTATTTAGGAAACAATGTTTCTTGAGAAGCCGACGAAGTCGAGGCATTTAGGTATATATCTAGATTTAGGCCTTGTTTTTTTTCGTCAAGCTCGGGCACATGTACCAGCCTTCTCCATAGCCCACTGTTTATTAATTATT
>NW_022757681.1:0-1759 GCF_011630105.1 Anneissia japonica
GATTGTTATAATTAGTTGGTTTTGTAAAAGTTATAGCTATACTAATGTATATAAATACAAAAAAACAAAAAACAAAAAAAAACAAAAAACAAAAAAACACAAAAACAAAAACAAAAAACAGCGTAATTTAGTGAGCTGATACCCTGATACCATGTGAGCTGAACCATGGAAATTTTTTAAAACCTTTAGTCTCTTTTTCAATTCCAACACTTCCCCCTTTTATTTGTAGCTAGAGGGTTGAATTCTCGGTCATAATCATTTAAAACAGAGTTTAAGAAGTTGGTCTGTTGTGCAATATAGTTCAGACCTCAGAAAGTTAATAATCCAGGCTTTATAGCCCGGAATTTATAACAAAGACATTACGTTTCGAAATGTTTTTGTTACAAAATGTACGGATCAGAGTTATGGAAAACCACAGTTTACACCACGTATAGCTCATGTGGACGTTAAAAAAAATTAGTACAGAATTTGAAATATAAAACCACCATAAAAAAATATAAATGCCTATGGACATACCTTGTTACAGTAACCAGTAAATAACTTTTCGCTCGAACTTCACTTTAAATTTAACGTCTGATTCCAGCAGAAGTTGTACGGCAACTGTCAGCAATATCAACCTGGAATATATATATACATTATGTAAGAATTAATTAGATCAATTATCAAAAGAAATATGTATATGTTAATATACATGTCTATAAAGATCAGTTGTTTGAAATCTCGTAAAATTTTTAATTAATTACATGTTATTAGACTTTTTTTATAGCTGCAATACACCGATATTAAAAGTCATTAAATACGTAAGACTTGTTAAGTTTATTAGCTGATAAATTTTTTTTAAGTCGAAAATAAAAAATACCATCCAAGAAAAAATTTGAAACCATCATATGGATAAAAAATTGTCTCTTTCTGAACTATATTAAAGCGTAATAAACAAACGAAAAACTAAACTAAGAACAAAGTAGTTAGCTATATTAGCTAAAAGTTATTTAGCCCTACGTCAACTGATAGGTAAATACTAATGAATAATGCAGGGTGATCCTGTCGGGGAGAAAAACCACACTTCGTCAGGGAGAAAACAACAATTAGGCCTATATGTCATTTTTACATATTAGTACACTATAAAATCGATTAAATAATTCTTTGAAACTCCTAAATTGTTAAAATTTCCAGTGGGTCCTTCTGGTGGTGAATTTGGCAGTAGCCTACACCGGGAGACCTATACTCTTCCGAAGATTGTACTGCGCTCTTTAACGTGCACATGGGTCATAAATGCACACAGGACCAACAGCTACGTTTCATCCGAAAGACGGTGCGCTATTGTAACTTGTATTTCAGCCCTCCAGCTTCAGCTGAAACACAATTAGAGGCAGCGGTGGGAATTGAACCGGGGACCTAGAGATCTACACGGTTTAGTGCACACACAGTGGCTACCACCAGATTAGCCGACTGAGCTAAGCTGCTCTATGAGAATGTGCCACATGATGAGCCAATTCCAATGTAAAATGAAAATGAATAATAATAATTATTTTATTATCGAATTAATGAGCCGATAAAATATTGTATATTAAAAATATGATAACCAACTATAAAAGGTGTTCATAAACTATATGTAATAGAAACCATAAATATTGCAATTTTCATTTTTATTAGCTAGCTAACATTACACCAACATTAATAATGCTACGGGCTTGATGCCACCAAATCCTCTAAGCGCTTTGCAATACACACATTAATTGGATCAAGCACATATGGAACA
>NW_022757682.1:0-502 GCF_011630105.1 Anneissia japonica
ATTCAAATTGGACATTTCCTTATGAAGTTACAAGCGTTTAACCACACAGCTGTTTAAAGAACAATGAGAAATTAGCCTTCAAAGTTTATGATTTCAGGCATTTCTTATGCAGAAACTATCTTTAAATCCTTAAAAAGTGTTGTTTTAACATTGAAAATGGGGAAAATAACAGCATAGGATTGTGTATATATATATATATATATATATAGGTTAGTTTAGTGCAATAAAATAGATTTTTAAAAATTCGACATTTTAGCATGTTTTGGCCATTTTCTCTGAAACATGATTTGCGACGAGTGACTGGTTTGGCTTGTCTTTGCCACATATATTGTACTACATATTTTCATAACAATAACTTAGTTACCTATTTAGATGCCATAAGTTTCAAAATTTGCTCACCTTGGCCCAAAACATGGGGCAGAGGTGGGTATATCTCTAGTCCCCACTAACTTTAAATCTTTGTGTGCCAATAAACAGGATGGGGAGGGGTGGTGGCTATACA
>NW_022757683.1:0-2941 GCF_011630105.1 Anneissia japonica
TTATTAGGCTAATCTACAGAATCAAACGGATATTTCGATAGTTCCTGCTATCTTCATCAACGTTAAAGTGAGAAAACCTGGGAGATCTTACATATACATAAAGAATAATAAACCAATCAGAATCAAGTTATCAATACAATTACTTGATTGGACCACAAAATATAAGTTCAGTGACAAGTTAATGGGCGAATTAATTACAATTAAACTATGATAAGATGTCGGCAAAATGATTATGTAAGCGATAGTTTATTGGCGGTGCCATTGAACCAGCTTAATGCTAAGACTTATTTAACTACAGTAAACAATAACAGGAAATAAAACATAGTAAGATTAATAAGTTCCTATATAATTAAAACAATTGTGGAATAGAAAATAAATAGCAGAAATATAAGGTATATGTATGAGTTTAAATAATATAACGCATGATATCATGATGACAAATAAAATACAATTTAGAAATCAATGAATATAAAAAAATGTACATAAGTATAAATAATATATAGCATGTATAGTTAGATACTGTATTCATAGAGAAATATTGCGTATGAAGGCATAATCACATATAGAGCCTAAGTCTTTATTTAGACCCTTAATGTGAGTTTTTAACCGGATTATCCATTTCATTTCTGCGTTACGTCGTTCTTGTGTTGATTTAAAATTGCAACCTATTATTATAGACCTAAAGTCATTGATGGTGTGATTAGGTGAATTAAAATTTACACTTACTGGGCAGTTGAGTTTGTATCTTATAGATGATTTGTGGTTGTTCATTCTAGATCTGAAAGTTAGACCAGTTTCGCCAACATAGTTTCCCTCGTTGCATTTGTTGCAGTATATGAGGTATATGATATTGCGCGAGTTACAGTTCAGTACTGGTGGCCGGATTCTTATTTGTGTTCCTGGTGGAGTAAATGATCTGTCAGTATTGATGATGTTGCATAATTGACATAGAGCTAGAAATTATTTTACTACCGCCAACCAAGCGAAACATTTTCAGTTTTTCTCCCTTTTTCTCCCCTTTTTCACTTTTTTCCTTTTTACCTTCATTTCATTTTTATTATAACTTAAAAATCTATTAAAAAAAAAAAAAAAAAAAAAAAAATTAAGTAAATCCAATTATACGCCATTCTAATTCGTTTAAAAAAGTATTGAATAAATCTGGTTTTGATGAACAATCATAATACTTCATTCTAAATCTAAAAATTGTGAATGAGGCAACAACTAACATATAATTAATTAAAAAGTAATCTTGACCTTTTAAATGGTCAACTACAATAAGTGAACGTAAAGTAATAACGACATTTAGAGCTGTTACATTGTGTGTTGCCATGTATCGGTTTAGTGGAGGGAGTTTAGATGAGGTTAAAGTGGACTTTAAATTAGGGGGTTGCCTACGTGCTAGTAGAGGGGGGCTGTAAAAATAATTCTTTAATCGATGGGTCTTCTTGGAGGGAGAGGAAGTCTCTTTTAATTCTCTTAGACAGTTGCAGGATGATGGGGCTATAGTCAAATACCATAGGTAGCCGATCATTGTTAAATTTAGGTCTATATGTAAGAAGATCAGTGTGAGATTTACGTGAGGCTTTTTTAATCTGGGTTTTTATTACATTTAATGGGTAGTTACTTGACATGAATTTGCCAGTGAGAAGAGATATGTGTTTGTTATAGTCGGATGGACATGAGCAGATTCGTTTGAGACGCAGGCATTGACTGTAGATGAGCAATCGTTTAAGACTCATAGGGTGTGAACTTCTGTAGTCGAGGTATCGATTGTTGTCTGTGGGTTTTATGTGTACTGATGTGGTGATGTTACCATTATCTAAATTTATAGATACGTCTAAGAATGGTAAATTGGACTTAGAATGATCCATGGTAAACTTAATGCTCGAATGATACGAATTACAGTGATTAGAAAATTCTCTAAGACTATCTAAACCGTGCTTCAAAATAAAAAATATATCATCAATATATCTACAATAGTATGATGGTTTCAATTCAAAACTCGATAACATCATGTTTTCGAGGTTAGCCATAAAAATGATGGCATAGCTGGGTGCCATCTTTGTACCCATAGCAGTACCATTTTTTTGCCTATAATGGCATCTATTAAATTCAAAATTATTATGGGTTAATATGAATTCAATCATTGTATATATATCATTGATAGGCTATAATGGAGCATAGGTGCGAAAAAATTCTTCGCAAGCAGCAATACCTTCATTGTGAGGAATGATCGTATATAATGAGCAAACGTCCATAGTGGTAATGAGTCCGTTTTCAAATTATAAATAGAGTTTAATTTTTTTTTTTAAGTCGGTGGTATCCTGAACAAAACTCGGTATAAATGGCAGTAATGGGTTAAGGATCGAGTCGACGAATCCAGAGATGTGTTTCGTGAGTGTGCCGCTGCCTGATACAATAGGCCGTCCCGGTGGGTTGATTTCGCATGATGGTAGATGATGGTAGATGGTTGAGAAATTTCGTGAATGGTTAGTGGCGTGGTCTGGTGAATTGAGACTATCTTCAACAAGTTTTGGCAACTTGTGTAACTTTGGTATTGTGTATAAGACCCCAGTCCTAGGATTAAAAGAATTAATGATTTGGCTTTTGACTTGGTGTCGGTTGTCAAATTAGCCACCATTTCTAGAGCTTCCTTTCTGTAGGTTTGAGAGCAATCAGAAGGTAGCTGTTCATAGAAGTGTTCATCGGATAATTGTTTGTTAACTTCATCGATGTACCTACTCCTGTCCATTAAGGTGATGGCACCACCCTGGTTGGCTTGTTTGATTACAATGTCCTTATTTTGGCGGAGGTCATAATTATATATATCCGTCTGCTTCCGTCTGCAGTTATTGGTATAACAAATAGAAAAAATCCGATGAGAATGACAAAATAAACCAAGCATCCACTGGAAGAAATCCCAATATCTGCAGACGGATAT
>NW_022757684.1:0-706 GCF_011630105.1 Anneissia japonica
TAAAAACATTATTGTATATTTACTGTCTTCTTAAAATATTTTACAGGTCAAAATTACACATAATCGCTGCCGACGTTGGCGTTATTTGGATTCTTTGATTTTTGAAATGTCATAACTTTTTTTCTAAGTCACCTCCAAAGCTACAAATCACAGTACCTGCTCAACTTTTTGAGTAGATTCAGATTCTGCATTCCAAAAATTACTTTAAAATATATTTTTTGAATTATGCTCTATCAAACATGGCTTCAGAATGAACGCGACAAAGCTTTCAGCAATTTTTGTTCGCCCATATCTCAAAAACTAGAAGGGCTAACCCAAAACTGTTTTTGATTTCTTATACCCTACTAACTTCTGTGTAAGTAAAGTAAATATGGACATAACCCAAGCATGAATACTACCAAATATATGCCTCCCATTATGGTCCAGCCAGAAATTTGACAAATAAGGGTAGTCGCATTTGTGGATTTTGAAATATCAACTTGAAAATTCAGCATAATCAAGTTTAATATAATTATGTTACAATCATAATATTAAAAACATTATTGTATATTTACTGTTTTCTTGAAATATTTTACAGGTCAAAATTACACATAATTACACGACGTTGTCGTTATTTTAATTTATTTGATTTTTGAAATGTCCAACTTTCTTTCTAAGTCACCTAAATATCTAAAAATCACAGTACTTGCTTAACTTTTTGAGTAGA
>NW_022757685.1:0-1186 GCF_011630105.1 Anneissia japonica
GTACTTCGTGAACCTTGACCTATCTAGAAACCTTAGCATGTTCTACTTGCAGCTTGCAGCTTGAAAACACTTGTGCATACCTAGCCCACTGATATGCTAGTGCCTAGGCATTTCTCGAAAAATCTCAATATTTGGGGCCAGTGCTTTTGGAGCATTTACAAACCATTACGGCAATATTCTCAAGTTCAATCTACAGTCCATTTTTATAGATTACTGGCATTCCAACCAACATTCAACATTAGCTATATGCCTTCTAGCAGAAACACTCCAGGGAAGCCCTGCATTTTCCTATTACAGAGCATCAGTGGCACTGTCTGTTTACAATTTATACCCACTATAGGACACACGACCAACCTAGTGGATTGTGTCTACAGGTATTGCCAATTTTATGATTGGTTTTGATTTTTAGCATTATGGTTGTGGTTTTCAAAGAGTATTTATAATACCGGTATGTAAAAAAAGAAACTTGAAACTGAAAGTTGTGGAATAAAGACTAGTGTTTAATAGGATAATTATAAATTCTTAGCCATGACACTTTCATTGATTGGTATTGAAATGAGCAACCATATCCTGTGTATACTTATTTAGAAGTTTTAAGTAGTTAACTCCCTCGTTAAGCATACTTCCTTGGTATAAAGGAAGGTGGTAATTCTAAGATTCGCAAATACTCTTCCATTGACTTAACTACCAAGGACAGAAATGTCTAAATCGTAACCGCAATGTATACATCTTGGTGAAGTAGGAGACTGTATCGGCCGATTATGTTTTTTTTTTTACAAGTGGCTGCGGATATCAAATGGATTCAGCTAATAAGCAGGATGCCTCTTATTAAGTTTTTAAAAATGTGATGTAACACTTAAGTGACAATTATTTTACAATTAGTAAGTTAAAGATCAATAAATTAAAACTTATTGCTTGAATCTATAAAATACTTCGCTGGCATAAAACATCTTGTAGATTCTTATAAAAAAACAAAGGCATGATATTAAGAAACAATAGAGTAAGATTAGTATTTAATATCTATTTCATATAGTATTTTACTCTACCATTAAGATTATCATCAACATTGTCATCGTCATGAACATTATCATGTACATTGTCATTATCATCATTATGCAGGGGCGGATAATGGCAACCCCCCCCCCCCTCCACTTTTGGAAGGTAGAAAAAAGAAAAAAAAATTAAA
>NW_022757686.1:0-502 GCF_011630105.1 Anneissia japonica
CTCTCAAAGAATTTCATCTTGCTTTCAACAATAATGAATAAAGTGGTTGTTCTTTAAAGAATTAGGCCTAAGCCAATTATAAATCGGAACTTACCAGCCACGTTTCGGCCAGCTTCGGTAGCCTTGCTCACCCATTTAAAATGAGTTAATCAAATGTCAATATAATATAGTGTGCGTCGTTTTTATTCAAATAGGCTCTACATGCTATACAGGCCAATGATTGTCAATGTAAATCATTCTACATTATGCCATATGTATTATAATTGTCAATCACTCTTATATGATATGCACATAATATACCAAGTCCATTATGATGAATGATGAGCGGAGTTCATCATTGAAAATAAAATCCAGGGTAACAGGATTCAAATTATGATGAAATAATTGTAGGCAACTCAACTCTTGTGCTCCAAATGGTTTATTTTTTTTTGTTTCAGTAATCATACTGTTTATTCTCATTTGTTTTTAAGGAATTTTCGTAGTAACAAAGTTACTGATCGGA
>NW_022757687.1:0-1134 GCF_011630105.1 Anneissia japonica
GAGTCAGGTAAACCTGTTGGTGGGGGCTGCAGGGGTTGCGGAGAAGTGCATTTTTTTTTTTTTTTAGGGAGTTTGCTAGTCAAATAAATACTACACAAAATTGATTCAAATTCTCTCGTCTTTATTTGTTCCTTGTATCATCGTTTATATAACATACCGCCCCCTAAACAACATCCCTATCTTTTTCAGAGGGTTACTGCATTAAATAGCACCCCCTAAATCAAACGAGGGACTGCTTGCGTCAAAGTATCCTCTACCTCCATAGAGGGCGCACTTTACGTCAACAGCGCCCTCACTTAATTTAGGGGGCACTTAATGCAGTGTAGCTCCAAGATCTTGTAACTCGCAACAGTATTTTTGCAACGTGCAGGTCATTATGCATGCAAATAAGTTTTGGAGGAGCGCTATATAAAACAGAGTTAACAATTTTCTGCCAGTTATGAAATTTTCAGTACAGATTATTGGAGGAACAATATCTTAATTTAGTACACAAAATTGGCTTGCATACTATTCTTTGCACAGGGCACAGTTTCAGTCGGCAGTTAAAGAAGGGCTTAGTTACACCATTTTTTTCCAGGTTGTTGAAAGTTTTTAGTGCAGTGTGCAAATAAGGCTTTTGTAATGAGCTCTATATAAAATTTGGCTTCGCATTTTACTTTGGAGGGAGCACTGTATAAAATTCAGTAAAACAAATTTGGCTTTGTAATTTTTTTTCTAAGTTCCGTGAAAATTTTCTGTGCATTACAAGTACTAATACGTTTTTGGAGGGAGCGCCATATATAAAATTCAGTACCGTAAATAAGTTTTGCTTTGTCTTATTTTTTGCAGAAGGTGCAGTTTTACGAGTCATTAATGCATTACGCTTAGAAATAGGTGAGAGCGCTATTTTGTTACAAGATCTTTGAGTAAATAACCAACCCACTTACCTCCAGTCTTCTCGTCCCTGTACCATTCTTTGCCAGCATACAGCATAAATTGATTAATACATATACCATAGGCCTATCTAATTCCTCCAGGCTTCTCGTCTATTTACCATTCTTTGCCAGCATACAGCATAAATTGATTAATACATATACCATAGGCCTATCTAATTCATCAATCAATTATGTATTTGAATTACTGTATTAAAGATAT
>NW_022757688.1:0-632 GCF_011630105.1 Anneissia japonica
ATATATATATATATATGTATTTATAAAATATTATTATATTATATATTCTGTTTGCTTTGTAATTGTATTTTGTCGTGAGGCCCCAGTGATCAGCTTTGCTGGTTCATGGAAGGATGTGTCAATTTTATCTACAATATATTTTGTCCACATTCAACAGTGCATAGGCCTACACATGCTCCATATAGTTCGGAAATACTGGCGGTACCTTATAGACACCGCATACATCTAACGTATGATGCCATATTATTGTGCCCTACTTTGTGTGATAACATACTTATTATACTATATCCTATCTAACCTGACGCCCTAGTGCATAATGTTGCCTTACCGTGTGGTATCGTAACGAGGCGATGCTATACCGTATTTTAAAAACATCGTGTGTCTAACAAGATTTGAAATCAGAATTCATAAACAATCTTATGTCAAGTCCTAGCAATTAAAAAAAAAATTAATTTACGTTTAACATAATCTGTTTTACGCTGAAGTTTAACTTATGATTGTTAAGCAGGCTTAGGTCATTTAGTGCATTTGGCCAATGCCCATATAGGCATACCTGGGGGAGTATTCTAATGTTGAAGCTTCAGTATTCAACTTTATTGTTACGAGAGGTACCCTGGGACCTACCAGACGTG
>NW_022757689.1:0-844 GCF_011630105.1 Anneissia japonica
GGGAGGGGAGGTGTACATCCTTTAAAAAATATTCCATGTGATCCTAGGCTTCGTGCCACTGTCAATTTTTTGAACAAAAGAATTACTCTCAAACAATTATATCACCTTATTCTTCAAGCTATCGCCCCCAATTAACCTTCATGCCCCAAAAACCCCATGTTCAAAAGATACATCACTGCCTAGCTGAAATTGGTGCACTATGTACTTAACGAGAAATGACAACAATTAGTCAGTCGGTACGTCCTTCGGTGGAAATTTTCCATGAAATAATAAATTTAACAGTAAAATATACGAGAAATGTAAATTATGCAAATTGGTTGATTCAACGGCAGCTCATACAATAGGAATGATATTACCAAGATATGAATTATTCCAAGGACACATGTAAAATTGTGCATAGAAGTATGATACCTTAAAATCAATACATTTAATGTCAGGGAAATATTTTAGTAAGATGAATAAGTCAAGCAAATATTTTTTTTCACATCTAACTCCTGTAAGAATATTTATTTGTTAGGTTTAAAAAAGATTAATCTTCTAGAGATATTTTTTACTTTGGATCTTTCGGAAGCATCGTGTTGTCTTTGTCAGCTATTTAATCAATAACTTTTTGGTTGTCACCTGATTGTGTCGGTTTATCAACACATGATAACGGGAATTATAAATTGATGGGTCGAGAATGACTCCATATGGAGAGAATAGCATGCTGTATGTATTTTACCACTAAAAAAAACTATACTTAAGACATCCCCTCCCCCCCTCCCCTCCTCCAGACAAAATATGTCCAGCTTCTTCAAAGTGTGGTGATAGATGTGGTTGTTTTTAATGGTGCCATTTAAAACAG
>NW_022757690.1:0-704 GCF_011630105.1 Anneissia japonica
TCCGTCTTTTCTTTAGCAAGTATGGTGACTATTAACTCCCGGCGAGCTAGACTGACGGTTCAATCGCTACCTAGTCCTGCGTTCCCAAAATGATCGATTGATAATGATAACATAATTGTTGGTACAACAGTAATATTGTCATGTAAATCTGAAAATGTTCTACCTCAGGTTTTATTGCAATGGTATCGAAATCACAATATAATAAAGAACAACTTGCAGCCGCCTCTAGAAAATCGTGATTACATCATACAAGAACTGGTTCTATCGGTGAATAAGGCTGACGACAATGAAATTTTTACCTGTCGGCAAACATCGGAATTGAGGCCTGGCAATGTTTCGTCATGCTCGATTGGGCCACTCAATGTTCGGTACAAACCGACTATTATCATTCAACACACTGATCAAGTTTTACCCAACAGGGAAGCAATTTTATTTTGTCAGACTTTCGCAAACCCACCAGTTGAAACATTTAAATGGACATTTAGTCCTACCTTAGACCCAGACCAATACGCTATTGACAGGTCGGGGCAGCTCTTAACACTTCTCAGTCCAACATTTAGACAGAATGGTACTAACATTACATGTACTGTAAAAAATGAAGTCGGTGAGAACTCATCTACTATTCAGTTACATGTAGGACAACATAATACTAATAATAGAAATAACATTATTGATTTAACTGGTGGTCAGATTTTCCATAATGA
>NW_022757691.1:0-573 GCF_011630105.1 Anneissia japonica
ACATGATTGACAGAAGGTGCAAACTGTGGTCAGAAAAGCTCCTTATTGGGGTTCATTTTAGCACGCTAAAGGTGCATTTTCGTACCTTGGGGTTTACATGAGCACCTTATAAGGTTCAAATAAGCATCTAGGAGGTTCAACTCAGCACCTTAGCAGGTTCAAACGAGCACCTTACAGGTTGAAATCAGCACCTCAGCAAATTCACATGAGGACCTTAGCAGGTTAAAATCTGCACCTTGGAAGGTTCACATCAGCGCCTCAACAGGTTCACATAAGCACCTTAGCAGGTTCACATCAGTGCTTAGGAGGTTCACATTAGAACCTTTGCAGGTTCACATCATTGCTTAGGAGGTTCACATCAGAACCTTTGGAGGTTCACATCAGCACCTTAACACTACACAAGTTCAACATTCAACAATTAGTAGTAAATATGTACTGGGTAGTGGTTGGGAATTAAGAATGGATTACTTGGCCTACATACTCATTACACTGCATTACACTATTCTATCAGTTCGCAACTTAGAAGGTTGTATTGATGATGTTCATAGATGGCTGTCTATCAATATGCTTTGC
>NW_022757692.1:0-2146 GCF_011630105.1 Anneissia japonica
GTATTCCCACCATGCATTTCGGTGGAACACAGTGGAACACTTTTTTTGTGTGGAGAACTCTATCATGTATTTCTAGTATCTTTGATATTACTATTCAGATAATTTAAAGCACGTTTCAGGACATTTTCAGCATTGCAAAACTTTCCTTAATTTATCCACCGTACGCTCATTTTTACGCACGTACTGAAGCTGGAAATTACGGTTTGTTACATTTTTTGGGTTCCTGACAAAGTATTCATATAAGGTGTTAACTTTGTGTGCCATTAACATGCGCACAAGCGTCAAGAGCATATTTTAGGCCATTTTGAAAATTTAAAAACATTCGAATCTGCACCGCTTGCGCTTCCTGAGGGTCGAAGTGCGGCGGATCACCAAACTCGTCCTCAGTGACGAGTTCAAATCTAGTTGTGCTTATAATATTGTAATCAAACTATTAGCTAATTTTGAATTTGAAAAGGGGAACCTTAAACATTATTGTAATAAATGTATTTAGTATAGTTTTGTAGTGATGACAAAGCGCTGAACAGCGCTCAATAAAAGAAATTTTTAAAATAGTGTACAGTAATTCTATTCTGTATGTATGCTGGATGAATTTGAGGTACCAAACAGAAGGAAAGTATTGTCGAGATGGATGAGGTGATGCCCAGTGACATCAATATTCTATCGGTGGCCCGTAGATGGAGCCGGATCGGTTCTGATAATGTAAAAAAAAAGTTGCTCCGCCATCTAGAACAATTAACTTCCTGACAGGTATATACAGTAGTGTATTCATTACATATGATATCATTATGTGTTTGTATTCCGTAAATGGACTTGCTATGTACTGAAACACAATGTGATGTCCCAATTCCATTAAACTACTTGTATACAGGCCACATGGCCTTGAACATTTGACTAAATTCATTATGAAGTTAGGCAATAATTCCACTTTCTTAAGTGATATTCACCGATGTACTTATTGGTTACAATCTTTTGTACAGGTTGGGAGTTGTGGACCCATCGGGATGTATGATGAATTGATTTAGCTATAATAGTAAGATTCAAGAAGTCTGCATTTGGTTTTGTACATTTGAGACCTGTCTCTTAAGAACCAAAATCACATGAACACAGAGGTACTGTATAACTAAAAGATACAAAACAGGACACGTGCCCAGGTGCTGAACTAGGGGGCGCCATAACGAGTCGGGACAAAAACTATAATAGACCATTCCATATGAGATATTTGCGGAGTTATACTCAAGTCAGTAAGTATGCATTATAGCATACAAATAATTAAATATTTTAAGTGTCCAGTAGGAATGTAGGTAAGAATGGCCCCGGAAAAAATGGCCCCGGTAAAAATGGCCCCATATGACAGGTAGATAAAAATGGCCCCAATGAAAAATTCGGTAATAGAAATGATATATATATTTTTTAATCTTCAAATATTTAAATACTGTATATTTAGTTATGTAATCAGAAACTACAGTTACACCTTATTTTACGGGAACCTTTATTTGTTTATTTGTTATTTCATTTGTTTTATGAAATGACAATAATAATAATAATAATAATAATAATAATAATAATAATAATATTGGCAATAAATTGTTACAATACTGTAACTTACAAAGCAACTTTTTAAAAAAAAGTAACATTGCATGCGTTAAAAAAGATGCGGTTAAATTAGTATTAGAAACTTCTTAGTAGGAATACAACAGTAAAATGTACAATAGTCAGCGAGTTCGTCAAACAAGCTATAAAAAAAAAAGCCTCGCCTTGCGTAGCATCATTTTAAAGAAAATCATTAATTTCATTAAAAAAAACACAAGTTAATGATTGATTAAATAATTCTATTTTAAATAAGAAATGATTATACACAGTAAATGTAACATAGGACAACATTTAAAAGATCATTATATTAGTGCTACTGAAACTGTTAATTATTTCAAGGTTTTATCTAAGTGCAAATCCAAGTTTGATTACTTAATTAAATAAATGCTTTGGATCAAAGAACTGAAACCTACACTTAACAAACAAACTGATTCAGTCAAAGCCAAACTGTTTATCTAGTTAATCTGCTAAGAAGGGCTAATTATTGCTAATTTCATTAATGAAGCTAATAATTATAAATATTTGGGAATGTTTATATCTAGAAAAATAAAAG
>NW_022757693.1:0-2154 GCF_011630105.1 Anneissia japonica
TAAACCTAAATCCACCGTTTGTGTGTCGTTTAAAATGACACAAACCATGCACAAACCAAGAACACAAACATACTATATTGGTACACTTTAACAACTTGCATTGAGATTATTAAATTAGAATATTTTACTTTCTGTATTATTTTTTTTATTTCTGCATTGCAAAATATTTATCAAAATATTCAATTCAATAAAAAAAATACAATTAATTCATTTTAATTTGTGATGAATGGAAGTAAACTGCTTTAAATAGGCAACGTAATAACAAGTTGCCAGTACTACAAGTTGCCTAGTAATAGTGAATCTCTGAAAAATTTTCTCATAAGTAGGTTGTTCCCACGATGTTAGACAAGCCCTGCATACTGATCACTACTGATGGTGCTGCTAAGTGGTGAGAATTGTTAGAGTCAACAGGTTTGCTTGGTACAAATACCCCCATGGTACTTCATGTGCGATGGCTCTAGTGATAATTGAGTTGTTTGCCTATTATTTTAACAAAGCGTTGCTTTCTTTTATGAATTATGTTTTAATTGTGTGTCATTTCTTTCGATCGGTTGGACATCCTACCTCATCTCGCCCTCGTGTTTAGTGTGTCTCGCGCACGCTTAGTAGGCCTATAACCACGGAGGAAACTTCCATTTGGGTGATTTTGCATCAGCTACATGGAGAATGGGCATGTTTTTGCCTTATCCAATGTAAACAACATAACCAATGGGACGTTTATTTCTACTTTTATTTTATCAATGAATTGGGCTTTACATTAAATAAATCCTTGGTTTTAGAGTGAGACGAGGATTATGTCCCGTTGTACTGCCCAATCACCACCAGAAGAAGCCCACTGTAAATAAGTCATCTTCAGACTTTCGTGGGTTATCTTGGTGTTTACACCAAATAAATCCATCCATCAATGATGTTTATCTGTGGATTCGCCAACGTGATGGCCCTACATGAATACCAGGGTCAAAAACATAAAAAAATATATTTTTATGTCGAAATAAGAATTGAATTTCCCTCAATTTTTTTACACAAACATTGTATTGTTTCTATTTTTAGATGATAAGCTATTTACTGGTGGCTCAGCAAGGGTGGAGAGAGATTATATCATCTGTCGCATACCGTTTGATGGTGAGGGTTATCCCAGTATCAACAGAATCTGCACTTTACCTGAGTCAGAATTTCTGAATAGTAAGTGGCATAGAAAAGAAACCTTTCTTTACACTATATACAATAACTTACTAAAGATTACTCAAGTTGTGGCTATTTTAATAGCCACAACTTGAGATGTAGTCTAGTTGGGAGCAAAATATCAACTATTCATCTAGTATTAACCTGTCTTGATCAAAGTTCAAAGCATGAAACAAACAGATCATGTAGCCTGTGCTAGGTTTACTTAACATTTGGTATACTGTAGTCACACACACTTAACCGAAAAATAATAATAATAGAAAAATTTGTTAGATTATCACTCTCGTCCACGTCAACAATTTTGGAAATATTGATGCGGAAATAATTTTATGTATTTATTTATTTTGTTTTTTTTTTGTTGCATTATTTATTTTAACTTCATAAAAATAACTTTGCAAAAAACAAAGTTGAAAATGCAAAGCCCATTCTTTAAGCTGGTTGCTTACTGTCGCAAAAAATAAACAGCTCGCTAAATGCCACTAAAAATAGACAACACCGCAGTCCGTCTCAAAGAGACCCGACCAGTGGGCTGATCGGATCCTTAATTCACTGCGTGAAGACTCGAGTGTTCCACAGCTGCAACTAAAAATGGGCAACATTGTGGCCCATCCCTAAAGAGACCCGTCCAGTTGGCTGATCGGATCGTTGATTTACAGCATGACGACTCACATGTTACAGAGACTCATGCTGCTAAAAATAACTTGTGGGCGGTCTTCCTTGTGATGGATGTGTTTAGTTGGATTGGTTGTTGTTTGGCAAAAACTAACTTATGACATCAAAAAAGAAAGTTTAGTTATAGGTAAAGACCAAAGCCTAGGCGCCTATGCCTACTATAACTAAAATTAGGGTGTTTCCTTCCCTTTGAGGCTCGAAGAATGTCTGATTTTTTTCACCGGAATATATAGGCCTATTTTTGGATTGGCCATTGAATCACAAGGCCGACAGTTGTTTGAATGCATCTGCCACATCGAA
>NW_022757694.1:0-513 GCF_011630105.1 Anneissia japonica
ATAAATTCCAATCCAATAACAATGGTCTATAATCAATGTATAATTAATGTATAAATAATGTTCAACAATCCAATCAAAGTTCAATCAATGTTCAATAATCAATGTATAATAAATGTTCAATAATCGACTTTCAGCAATCAAATCAATGTTCAATAATCAACGTTCAGTAATCCAATCAATGTTCAATCAACGCTTGCATTTTTTTTTTTAATTACTCTGCAAACATAGAGCTATTGTATTTGGGATTTGGTTTGACAGTTCGTCCACTTCGGGTTCTTGTTGGCTGAATATGTGTTGATTTTTTGTGGTAGTTCTTCACGAGGCTGAGTTTGCATTTGTGGTTTTGGGTTGTGTATCGGCTGTGTGTCCTGGAATTGTAATAGTATATAAACAGCTTTTTGTATCGGCTTGTTTTCTGTTACAGGAAGCAGATATTTTCTGTTTCTTCATATTTGCGTTTCACCGGTATTGACCATATATGATCTTGGCTGTTCCAGAATCTTGCTGATCGTT
>NW_022757695.1:0-691 GCF_011630105.1 Anneissia japonica
TTTAATAGTATTTAGATATTTACATTGATAATAATAATAATAATAATAATAATAATAATAATAATTATTATATTTAAAAAAAACTGTAAATCAGATATTGATCATTTTAGGATGTTGGTTAATTACTTGCTCACTCCCTGGTGGGGACCTGCCTGGTCCCCACCTAAAATTTACAAAATAAAAATAAATGGAGAAAAAAGGAAAATTATACAAGGATAAAAGAATAAAATTGTGATAATAATAATAATAATAATAATATTAGTAATAATAAAAGTATTATTATTATTATTATTATTATTATTAATCATAATAATAATAATATTAATAATATTCCATCCATTCGTCCATCCATTTACTCACTCATTCTCTCATTCATTTACACTCATTTTTTCACTCATTCATTCATTATTTCATTCATTCATTTATACACCCACTCTTTCAATCAATCACTAATTCATTCATCCATTCATTTATTCATTTAATCATTCATTTATTCATCATTCATTCATTTATTCACCCACTCACTCAATCATCCATTCATTTATTCATGCATTAATTCATTTATTTATTCACTCACTCATTAATTAATTAATATATTCATTCATTCATTTATTCATTCATTCATTTATTCATTCATTCATTTATTCATTCATTTTCATTTATTTATTTGATTTTATTTATTCATTCATTC
>NW_022757696.1:0-144 GCF_011630105.1 Anneissia japonica
CTTCCTCTTTCCCTCCCTCTCCCCTCTTTCTTTTCTCTTCTTACCCAGCCCGTTACGAAGGCTTGGTCAGCCCGGTAAAAACTGTCAGGGGGGACAGTCTGCCCCCTGCCCCCCCCCCCCCCCCCCCCCCGCCCCCCCCCCCCC
>NW_022757696.1:284-617 GCF_011630105.1 Anneissia japonica
TTTTGAGCTAGGTGTCTAATGACTTTGTTCTTCAAAATTCAAGGTTTTCCCCCTCATGAAAACGGTAAGGTAAACTTTCTCATTACAGTAAATAGGCCTGTTATGTGTGTATACATACATTAAAAAAAGTAGTTGCATACGATTTTTTCCATGAGATGAATCCCAAAAAGAAAGGAGGGTTTCTTCCCCAGGAAAAGTTTGATTCCTAGAAGGCGGGAAATGAGCTTTCCCGACTTCTGAGGTGTCTTTTAAATTAAAGTCATTAAGAAATACTTCAGAAGTCGGGAAATCTCATTGTCCACCATTTAGAAATCAACATTTTCCCGGGAAGAA
>NW_022757696.1:631-815 GCF_011630105.1 Anneissia japonica
CCTCCCTTTCTCTGGGTTCATTGATTCATTATAATAATTTTCAAGAGGGGAACACCTTGAATTTTGAAGAACTTAAAAGTAATTAAGTTCTTCAAAATTCAAGGTTTTCCACTCTTGAAAACGGTCACGGGTCCTGAAAAGGTAGGTCTAGAATTCTTTTCTTTTTGCCCTTTTTTTGTTGCCC
>NW_022757697.1:0-1510 GCF_011630105.1 Anneissia japonica
CGTCTGGTAAAGAAGGAATTTGACACAGTAACTATAGATATAAGAAGTGATACGGGTGAAAAAGTATCATTTCAACGCGGAAAGGTTTTGGTTAAGCTTCACTTTAGACAGATACGATCTTCTAATCTTGTATAATGCATTCCGTGTACGATGATTATTACTTACGTCAGGTGGGAGGGACGGCCGACTCTATGCCGGTTTTCAGTGGGTCTGTAACGCAAAGAGGATTTGGACTAGGGGGCGTTCTCGCTGGTCTTTTTAAGCAATCTGTACCGTTATTGAAGAAGGGGGCAAAAGCTCTCGGAAAACAGGCTATTCGAACTGGAGCAAAAATAATGGAGGATGCAATACACGGAAGAAACATCAAAACTGCGGCCAAAAGAAGATTAACTCAGGCGGGAAAACGTATCGTTAAAAACACAGTTGGAAAAGTTAACAAAAAGCGGAGACGCGCTAAATCATCAGTCAGTTCCCGACCGACCAAGAGAGCGAAAAGATCGCTGGATATATTTGACGCCTAATTGGTTAAATTCGTTTGAAAAATGGCTTTGATTCACGATAACTCTTGCGAATGTTTAAAATGAAACCCTCCTCTCGTATGGTTCGGACGCTAAACAAACTCAACTGACAGGGGGTTTGTATTACAAGGATACAGCCGGTCGCATGGACTCAAACAATCCGTTTGCCGCTCTCAATGAATCTAATTTAGTTTTGACAAAACGACACCAATTTTAAAAAAAAAGCCGATTGATAGACCTTGTAGGACCCATCCATTGTGACATATTCTTTCAAGATCGTATGATGCTGAATGGCGTTGATGTTAAAGTGAAACTTCATCGAAGTAAAAATCCATTCTGCTTAATGTCATCTACTCAAGTTGGCTACAAGGTTCACATGGAAGATGCTTCTATATTAGTACGTAAAGTTAAAGTTAACCCCTCTATAGCTATTGCGCACGCAAAGGCACTGGAACACGGTACAGCAAAATACCCTGTTAGAAGAGTAGAAGTGAAGACGCTTACGATACCAACAGGAAATTTATCATTTACGAGAGAATCTCTATTCAACGGCATTCAACCTTCTCGTTTGATTGTGGGTCTAGTTTCTACCGAAGCATTTAATGGCTCTTATCAGCTTAACCCGTTTAATTTTCATCATTACGAAACAAACTTTGTAGCGTTGCACTTGGACGGAGAAACTCATCCGTGGATTCAGCCAGTTTTCGGACAGGATGGAGCGGATGATAGCTATATGTTAGCTTACCATACATTATTTACCGGTTTAAACGATCTTTTCGAGAACAAGGGACACCTCATTAACAGAGAAGATTTCGCTCACGGTTACACGTTATTTGCATTTGACCTATCCCCAGACCTCTCATCCAACAAGGCTCACTTTAACCTCGTCCGTCAACGAAATCTTAGTTTAGAAATAAAATTTGCCCTACCGTTACCACATACTGTGAATGTAATAGTTTATGCTGAATTTGAGAATATTATAGAAATTGATA
>NW_022757698.1:0-1158 GCF_011630105.1 Anneissia japonica
ACTGATCTACAGTGATTACTGACTTTCAACAACACATCTAAATGGATTACAGCACATAGTGATACCCATCGGCACCCACTTCCATGAGATAATCGATAATGAAATATTGAAAATATGCAAATATTATGAATTTGTGGGAGATGGGTTATTTCCGGGAGATTCTTGCTTGCTTGCGGGAGTGCGGAATGTCGTCTCGATTTCTGGGAGACTCCCGCAAGTTCTGTGAGACTTGGGACCCTTGTATTCTGTCACAGCATTATTTGATAAAATTGTATATTTTTTGTAATGTAAATGTTTCAGTACACCAATTTGGTGTAATTTAAATGTTAATATTAAGCTTATGATGCTTACTAAAATAATACATAAGAACGATAATAAGATTAAACACTTCAGAATAATGAACTATTAATGTTTTAAATAATTAAGTATTTTATATTGCTTCTAGTTTTTTACTGCAACATTTCTTGAAAGGTACTGTACAGAATCAAAACGCTAAAGCGTCCATCACTTGATATTGTACAAAGCAACAGAAATTGGCAAACTATTCACACTTTCTTTCACATTTTGCATCATTTTTATTCATAATTAACAGAATACTTAGTTTATTAATTTATCATTAAGCTTGTTTATCAAATTACATACATTTTTTTTTGCATATTTACTTTAGACTGCTCTATGTATACTTTGTGTCTATATTGAAATATTTCAATCTTTGTTCAATTTAAAGTCGGAAATGTGTCCTGTTCTTAGTCATTCTCAGATAGGCTTAGCTTTATAAGACTTGTAGGAATAAACCTTGTTGAAGCAAGAAATTAAGCTGTGAAGTAGCGCACTCTGAACGTTCGTAGGACTGTTTGAGAGGATAAAGTGAAAATTGCAATAGACGCATTATAAATAAGCTCAAAATATAATTATATAATAAATCAACAGTGGCAGATCCAGGAATTCGAAAGAGAGGTGAACCAGGGAGGGACATTCACAGACTGAGGAACCACTCACCTCAGCCCCACCATGGTTGGGGCTGAGGTAAGAAAATTTATGATTAGGGCATCTCTAGACGGCCAGAAATTACACTCACTCGGGGGGGAGGGGGGCTCAAAACTATCCAGAATAGTCATAATCACGAAAAATGGACATGTAAAACCAGATCACATCCTA
>NW_022757699.1:0-912 GCF_011630105.1 Anneissia japonica
GCACAAAACGAACCAGAATGCGATTAACGTGTGCAACGATTACTTCGAGAGCATGAAAGAGAGGACAAGAGAAAACAGGATGGACGGCAGAGGAAGCAGAAAGCGAACTCTTCCACGCAGCGGAAACGAACGGGATATCGGCGAACCTCCCGAGAAACGACCCGTGCCGACGGAAATGGAAAACAGGATGACCGACGTGGTCTCTAAACTTACCGAGATTCTCGCCAAGCAGCAACAACAACAGCAGCACAACAACAACAACCAGCAGCAAAAACAGCAACCCCCTTCGTCGTCGTCTTCCTTAGCTCCACCGACGGACGAACGACAGCCGCAGACGGTGGACGCCAGCTACCGACAACCGGAAAAGAAGGATGAAAGCTTCAACTACTGGAAGTCGCGCGGCGCTCGCTACCAGTAATTGACGCTGAACCAAGCTCTTCTCCCCCTAATCGAATGCTCCAATTGTCGATACCAGTTCGGAACGACGATCTGCGACGGGTGTAGCTGCGGCGGGTCGGGTCCAGGTTCCTGATCTGTTATCGCGTTCGTCGACGTAACGACCGCGCTGGTTGTTGCAGCCGCTGCCGCAGCAGCAGCAGCATCCCTCTGGGAGTTGAGATCCGCCAGAGAACTTCGCAGATCGGTAACGCTCTTCAGGTACCTTTCGGTGGCCCTGTACGCGATGCGATCGGAGTCGTTCTCCACGAAGTCTTCCACGCGAAAATTTTCGGCAAAGAATTTGCAAAGTTCCATTTGCGTGACGACATGTTATATCCGAACGTCCGACGGAAATATGACGCTGAGGTTGGCGCTGAATCGTCTGCCGATCCCCACCGCCTTCGGCAATGACGGCGGTGGAGACACGTCGGTCACGGAGGCCAGGTTCGAGGAACTTAGTCGCAAGCACGCCAA
>NW_022757700.1:0-871 GCF_011630105.1 Anneissia japonica
CAGAACCATGAATAATATTAATATTTTCAAATAATAAGGACTCAATAAGAGATTGTTTGGATGTAATGTAAGCCGTCATAAAATGTAGACCAATTATATGGTTAAAACCTTCACAACTCTCAATGTGTTCATGTACACTACTGTTTACATTACGAGAATGTTCAACAGCTCGAACTTTTAAGCATCTACCGGTATCTGTTTTGCCTATATAACTGTCGAGGCATCCAGGACATTTGAATTTATATATTAAAGAGCTACAATACTCTTTTGGCGTCCGATCCTTATTAGAAGTAAAATATGAAATTTGTTTGGTTTGCCAGAGCGTAACAAATTTAACATCCTTAGTCAGTGTCTACTTATCTTTTTAATACATTTATGGATAATAAAGCTACCTTGCTTACCAATGAAAGGTAAGCGCATCCAAATTTTCGGCCTATTATCAACATTAATACTGTATTATCAGTTACATTATTCTGGATATTTAGATTAGAAAGAATACGATGGAAAATATACTTAGGGAAACCATTCCATGACACCAGTTTCTTAATCATGTCAACCTCTTTATCCAATGATGAACCAGTGGAACATATTCTATGTGCCCTGTACAAAAGGCTACGTATCCAAGACACCTTATGCGCCCATGGAACAATACTCTCAAAATGAGCGTATTGCCCTGTATATGGGTACCCTTCCGATAAATACCCATAGTACCTTGCATATCAAAAGAAACGTAGAATCAACTATGGCCTCACGTCTGTCATTTTTCGGAGTCACCATACTCATATTCTAGAACAGAAGTTAATTTGTAAGAATCAGTGGCGGATCCAGAAATTCGAAATAGAGGGGCCCCGGGAACGACTTTCATAGATAA
>NW_022757701.1:0-942 GCF_011630105.1 Anneissia japonica
CTCATTCCTTTTATATAGTTGTTAAAAGCTGAATAGAATTTATAAATAAATGAATGTATTGCAATTTGTTGGATTTAATTATACATTGTATAGAAGAAATGTATTGGCGCCTATAGTATTTTTTAAATGAGTATTGCTTTTCCCTCTAGGATATGAACATGGGGATTTAGTTTCGATAAAAATAACAACAAAGTAAGACCACTAAAAGAAGATGCATGTTATTTCTTTAGTTACGTTATGTCAGAAGAGCAGTTGTTAGATGTATGTATAACGCATGCTTCATGGACTAAACAATTAGCATTGCGTTTAGATACAAATTTTGGTTATAGCACGTTGATAACTTCTTCCATAACAAACATATTTAGAAATCATTAAAATTGAATTTAACAACAGTATTAGTATGGTGAAATGGTCTTGTATTTCTCTCTATAATTTTTTTTTGTTTCCTTTAAAAATAATATTAGCATGATTTGCAATAGAGGCTACAGTAAAACATATTTTTTCCAGGGGCAGATAAAGCAAAGTTTTACTGTAACTCATTGAGAAACCTAAAACTGAGTGTGCTTGACTAAAAATGATTGTGTATGAAAGTTGCCATTTTGGCGCTCCATATAAAACCGCAAAACAACTGACAGAATTACGGCTACGGAATGTGGAAGTATGAAAACGTCTACAGAATGTGGTAGAAAAACAGGTACATGTCCAGTGAAAAACGTCGGTAAAAGTCATTGTTGATTTCCTACAATTATTTGGAAATATAGATTGATATTCACTTCTTGAGATAATTTGATGATCTACGTTGTTAAACTTTTTCAGACCGGTAGGTTTCAAATCCCAGAAGTTTATTGACGAAATATGTTTTGCATTGTGCCTGTAGGCTTTGCAATATGCATACTTATAATATAGAGTGAAAATATTGTTAAGTCTGGGACATTCGGATGT
>NW_022757702.1:0-532 GCF_011630105.1 Anneissia japonica
ATCAGTCAAGGGGCGCTAACTCGCAAAATAAAGTGATTTCTAACTACTTGCAAGTGATTTTTGGGGGCCACTGGGGGAGGGGGCAAGTGCGCCACTGATGTAGAATAAAATTTGTTTGGCTTGAAATTGCACCTAATATATTCACTGTGGCGGTCTTTGCTGTCCTTATCTCACCACAGCTTATTTTATTGATTAAACTGAGTTTTAGTTGAATTTGCATTTCAGCTGCACTGTAAACATTACATACAATACAGTATTTTTGGAAATGCATTAAGCAGCTGAAGAAGAAAGATTCATTGAATTAGAAAACAATTAATTGTAGTTTATGACAGTACTTCTTGGCCTTGTGATCCTCAATTATCATACAGTCGGGCTAATATTTATATTTTGTTTAATAACATCTCAATTTTGTTATACTATTTTTATTCACCATTTAAAATTAAATAGGTTGGATCTACAGAAAAGTTGCTATATCAATTTGATTTATTACACAATTTATTTTTACATTTTAAGGTTACAGACTGTCTTGCAG
>NW_022757703.1:0-885 GCF_011630105.1 Anneissia japonica
TAACTTCTACCCGCTATCTACAAATATATTTGATATAATTAAAATATACATAGGCCTACCACCAACCACATCAATAATCCAATCTGAGTATTTAAACACTATCTGTAACTATCATTTGATATTTCTTATTTTCCTACCCACTATCTGTAACAAACAATACCTCTGCTTCTATCCGCTATTTATAAATATCTATATTTTATATAATTTAAAAGTAAACATTTACATAGGCCTACCACCGACCACATACACCAACTCTGCACCAATAATCCAATACTATTCATTCGCTAATTTCACCTTCTTATAAAGATTAGGTGTCTGGTGTACTATAATTCTATAAGCCTTGATATGACCTTCCTCATTTTTAGAAGAGTAACAGAGCAATGTTATGTTATGTTGGTTTATTTTTCTATACTATTGTTATATTTGTGTTATTTTTTAAATATTTGTTTCATTATAAGAATGCCACCCGTCTGAAAGTAATCCAAATAAATAAATATAAGAAAGGATAGGCTTAAGCATGCTTATCAACCATTCAGCCTACCGCAATACTGTACTTCAAAGGTGTTTCGATTATATAGTATTCGCATGCGTCACCACTATTTCAGCACGGAAGAAAAGCTCTTGTTAGCCCGCAGGCCCTTTGCGGAACTTTGGTTACATCATCAATTTGACGTCAACAATAAGTTAAAATACAGTCACACTTAACTTGTCAATACACAAATAAAAACAGATATAGACCTAATTAAAACGTACAGTATAACAGCTGAGTGAAACGATGATTTTGGAACACAAAAAGTACCGTACTTCCATGAAGGGGGCATGGCCTTTAAAAGATTCGAGCAACCCGAACGAGCATTTAAACATATTTATAAATTGTGTTGTTTT
>NW_022757704.1:0-555 GCF_011630105.1 Anneissia japonica
TATATTATACAGATAGGTCAAAATTCTTCTCCAATAAAAAGTGTTTCTAAAGTCCATATAAATATATAGTATTTGTTTGTTATATTATTTTTATATATACAGATGGTTTAGATTTTACCTGAAATACCATGATTTATATACATATATATATATATATATGCCTTATATAATATATATATATTTAAATGTATATACATATATATATATAATGTATACATACAGTACATATATATTCATATGTATATTTAAAATGTATATTAAATTTATTATATCATCATCATTTATTTACATTTTTAATACATAAAGATGGTTTCAATTTTATCTATATCATGACATATATAGGCCTATCAAATACATATGCATTTAAATGTATATATATGTATATATATACATATATAATGTATATTTAATTACATTATATATTACATTTAATATTATTATATTTAATTATACAATTTTATATAGGTCTATATAAATATATATACATTTATATGTAAAAATACATTTAAATGTATATTTAAATATATATATAATTTGTATATATATATATATATA
>NW_022757705.1:0-675 GCF_011630105.1 Anneissia japonica
AATAACAGTAATAGTAGTAGCAATAATAACAATAATAATAATAATAATATACATCAATAAAATATATTAGTAATAATAATAATAATAACAATAACAACAACAATAATAATAATAACAATAATAATAATAATAATAATAATAATAATAATAATAATAATAATAATAATAATAATAATAATAAATAATAATGTTCCATAGATTTATAATAATTTTACATTTAATTTGCATTCAATGTTACTTCGGAACACGTTCGAATAATGCATACAATAATAAGTAATAATAATATAATAATATAAATATGATTAAATAATTTAACTGTACAGTTTACAGTGCAAGGATCACCCGAGGATCGTACGATAGGTATTAATTGTTTATATGATGTACAATATATTATATAGTAGGGCCCTTAGATTTAGCTGCATATGATTCCATTAAATCAGCATATAGCCTACGGACGATAGAAAAGCAAAACCCCGAGCATCAAAAACATTTTAGATTTCCTCCCTGGATGAATAATTTACCAACGATCTACGTAGACTTGCAATCTATGCCTTCTTATTCTTATTCTTATTCTTTTATTTCCAATTAAAACAGACAAAACACATAAAACCAACTGGGTGAGCTGGATGGAAACACTAAAGCGAACTTAATCACTGTGACTAATGTCAGTGTTTC
>NW_022757706.1:0-948 GCF_011630105.1 Anneissia japonica
AATAGGTATGGTTTTACGTCATTATACTGTAAATAATGTATTACAACAGATTAACCGTTGTGTATAATGCGATGACAATATTTAAAACATATTTATTTCATTAGAAATATTTTCAGTACCAATTGTGTTTTTTACTGGTTTGTCTAACCACGTGAATTCATATATAATACAAATTCCGTCTAACACAGCATTAATCTGGCATTAGCCTAACCTTCTGATTTTGTTAGAAATCAGATCGTTTGACGCATGCTTCGTCTGCCAAGAGGCAGACAGGTCCTATTAGCGACTTTTTTTCATTTGCTGTCATATTGTGAAATATTCCTGTAAATAAAGAACATGTTGGATTATAATTTGTTACCTAATCAATGTATGTATGCTGTGATCATTAAAATACAATTATCGGAATGAGTAATTGTATTGTTGTCTATTGTTGTGTTGCTTTCTATCGTCTTTATTAGCAGCTCTCAGTCAGCTAAACTCGTAGTACCCAACGTGTGTGTGCGCTTGGTCCCCGGTGCAATTCCCATCGCTGCTGTCCTTGTAGGCCTATTTCAGCTGGATAGTCCAGCAAACTTTGGTTGGTTGCATTTTTTTTCGCTATATTTTAAAAAAATTGGATATGACTGTAGAGTAGACATAGATAAATCAAAAAAGTATGTGCAGCATTTTTTTTTTTCATACGTAAGGGGGGGTTGCCAGCAGTTTCAAAATGGCCGCCAATTTTTCCTAAAATTGTCACTAATATTGTAAATTTATGTCATTAAAATGCAGTATTCAATTGGAAATCCACTCATAACAATGACAACAACAATTAACTAAATATTTTACACATTTTTGAGCTATTACAATTTAAAATGGCTGCCATTTTCCATTGTTTTAGCTTTTTAGTATACATATTAATATAATAATAACCGACCTGTACAAAAACGTGTACGGTAATAGAGCTAT
>NW_022757707.1:0-1705 GCF_011630105.1 Anneissia japonica
GTCACAATAATATTGAGAAATTCATTATGCAAATATACTACCGGTATTTCTTTTACAATATTACTGGGAAAAAACTTGCGTCACACAAATTTAAGGGAAATAACTCTGTGATGCATTACTTGATTGCATAAAAAAATGTTATTCGGGTAAGCAAGGTACTGACTTTTTTTGTTTCCTTAAAGTTTTTTCCCAGTAATTAGGCAAACAGTAATTAAATTAATATCACTGCAAGTATGATATGTCACAATAATATTGAGAAATTCATTATGCAAATATACTACCGGTATTTCTTTTACAATATTACTCAAGTCGATCACATAAACGAATATAAATTACACCACTCTGATATTTTATCACTGTGGAACAATAGCATTATTTAATGTTATTGTAAGAAGTTGTCGATCACATTAACGAATATAAATTACACCACTCTGATATATTATCACTCTGGAACAATAGCATTATTTATGTTATTGTAAGAAGTTGTCGATCACATTAACGAATATAAATTACACCACTCTGATATATTTTATCACTCTGGAACAATAGCATTATTTATGTTATTGCAAGAAGTTAGTAAATGATTTGCTTACTATTAGGCCTACTATAAATGGGTCCCAAGTTGCTATTGAAATTTATTTTCTGATACATACTAGAAACAGTATATTAAATTGATTGCCTAGAGGTAAATTTTAAATAAAAGACTTGCATTGGCAGGGGTAACTTTGATGTTAAATACGGTACTGTATATGGGTAGAAAATCGGAACTATATAAACAAAGATAAACTAAGTAATATTTTCAACCATCAATAATCTTTTCTATTAGTAGCAATTGTCAGCCTATATCATTAGTATATCACACTTGCAATTGTACAAATAAACTTCATCATAGAAAAAGCCCTCTAAAGTAAAGTACAGTATAATATTTTATTTATCCCCAACAAATTGTGTTTTTATCTGAACATATCAATACTGTAACTCATTTTGTGATGACATCACACACATGATCATGGATATGTTGCACTGTTTATATAGAGAAAAAAAATAAAAGGCCCAACTCGGACATAATTTAGTGCTTCGTTTCAAATGATGTCTTTCTTTATTCAACATTCTCGCTCCCCATACAGGGAATTTATTCAAATGCCAGACCTCCGGCCCCTTGTAAAACAAATACATTACAAATTAAATGAATGTGCTGCAACAATATCTTAAATAAATTTTGTTAATATTCAACATTATTCTCAATGGTCTAATGAACCTGCCCGCTAAGCTCTGCCCCTGGGCTGTTGTTGCTACAATCCAACAGCATTAAGGTACGTAAACGCATGTGTTTGTGGGACAAAACATACACTTGAAGGACAAGCAGGTATTCCTGGCCTGGCCCTGTTCTTAAAGTTGAAAGCCCAAACAGCATTGTAACCAGGGCACCAACCGCTTGCATTTTATACATCCTGTTTCCGTTACAGTTCCTTTCCTTGCTTTGAGCTTTTGCCATTTTTATTATGCTAGAAAAATGTTCCACATTATATTATATATTACACTTTATTAAATATATAAAACTAAGAGCTGTATAAAATATGTATCATCCATTTTCGGGCTCATAATCTTCAGTCCTCCATACTTTGAATGAACTCTGAGCAGCGGTCAGCATACATGCTTCCGTTGGGTGAAAGGTTACGGAATGAACCACACCATCACCAGCATC
>NW_022757708.1:0-745 GCF_011630105.1 Anneissia japonica
CCACAAACAATGAGTTTATATGAACATCAAATTATTGTTTTGTTTTTTTTTTAGAAAAAGAGAGTCCTACAATCGTAATTAAAGGGTTTGGATGGGGTTCGCAGTGTGTTTGGAGGATTGTGGTGTGTGTATTTGCAAGTATTTTTTCACAAAAAAAATCAACATTTTAACTAAAAAATAGGTTCTTATAAATATTTAATTTTCTTATTGATATACCAAGTGAGTCAATCACAATTGAATTGTTTGGTTTTCTACCTGTCTCTTATACACATCTAGATGTGTATAAGAGACAGATGTTTTAAATTTCCTACTTTACCCTCACAATTACACGCCATTTTAATTCTTAGCATAATTGCCATATTTACATAACTATGTATACAGTATACAATAATATAGTATCTCAGTGTACATTATTTAGTATAGTTTTAGGCACTTACATTTACTTGGTGGGGAGTAGAAACCAAGTATGCAATTAAATATGTTGCTTAAATAAATGTATTCCTAATTATTCAGTTTACTTTAAAAACAATATTATTTTGATTAACAAATACTTCTTTGAAGTAACTCTAAGCAGAACATTTGTTGAAGTAAAGGAGCCTCCCTTTTCCCATACATGAACTTGTCATTTAGACACACTATTGATCCACATGCTTTATCTACTGTTTATTTGCACTGTTTAGAACATGTAAAGTTATTTCATTTGATACTTAACGAAAGTGAATTTTGTGGTTATCAGTGAGTTGCA
>NW_022757709.1:0-836 GCF_011630105.1 Anneissia japonica
GAGTTGCATGGCAGAGCGGTTAAGGCAGGGGCGCCACGCTATGGTTCTGGTGGTGTAACAAGTCTTCTCAGATATGGACTATAAACCGTAGGCTCAGTGTACATAATTTGGCTCATCTAATCTAAAGAACCCAGTACATCTTTTCAGACGAGTAGGGGGTACTCCGGTGTACTGGTTCATTCAGCCCCTGCTGTGGACAGATGACAGGGGTTTATTTATGAATTTGAGTAGCAGGAGAAATTTGAAAGTAACAGGAGAGTAAATTGAAATAGGCCGGGGGTATAGGGGGGGTGCGCCCCTGGACCCCGATGCGCCATTGTGCTCCAGGGTATTAGAGTTTTTTAAGCCCATTTGATGGCATTTCTCTACATCATTTTTTTAAAAACAGTTTTCAGAATCAACTATGAGCTGTAAAAAAAGTTGATATTTTTACATATACTGTATCTTCATACATAGGCCTAGCCTAAATAGATACTGTAAACCAGAAACTTTCGCGAATTGATAATTTCGGCCGTTTTCGCGACATTAAACTTTCGCGAATCTCAAAAAGCATAAATTTAATTCATGAGAGGAATATCATACAATAGCTGAAAATATCGTATCGTGAGTTTAGGCCTAGGTTAGATAGGCCTACAGCCACTGTGTAGGCTATATCTAGGCCTTGGCAGGCTTAGGCGCCATATAAGCCTGCAGCCTACCTCAGTTGCTAGGACCAGGACTTAGCTGGCTATCCCAGGCACAGATAAGAAAGAGACAAGTTTACACACATATACTACTCACTCATATGATATTCCCTAATTTTGTATGGTATTCAAGCATCCTACAAAATGAACAAT
>NW_022757710.1:0-755 GCF_011630105.1 Anneissia japonica
CACTCCTCGTCGCTGACGGTCGGGTCGATGACGTGTTGGTACTCGTCGAAAAAAAATCGGTTTACTTTATCGCCGTGCAACTCGGCTTCTTTTATCGCTTTTGCAAACACTCTCATGATTCTCGTCGTTTCGGCCATCGTCTCCATGACCTAAACCTAACTGTGGTAAACATTGACGACTTCACCGACTTTTGTACGACAGAACGGACACGACGCTAACCTGACGGAACACGAGTCGCAGCAGACGAGATGGTTGCACGGAGTCAGGAGGACGTTCGAATCGCGATCCATGCACACCTTGCACGACATCTCGTCCTTGAGATCGGTAAGTTCCCTCAATAGATCTCCGCGAGATTTTTCGTCGTCGTCGTCGTCGGCGCCGACGCGTACCTTGTTCGTATAGCTCTCGACGGGCGCACGAACTCCTTCTTCCTCTTCTTTTCGTTCCGGGCGTTCGTCTTCGGCATCTTCTTCCAAGCGAAGTTCGGCGATCAGAGACACCAAGCTCTCTTGTTTTGACGGATCTTCGACTCCGTCCTTTTTCCTGTCGTCGGCCCCATTTTCATCGAAGTCGATTATGCTCGAGATCAGAACTTCGTTTGTCAACGAGAACACTTGTCCTTTCTTCTCGAGATGATCGCTCACGACCTTTGCGATCACGTCGCTGTCGAATCCGAATTCGGAGGCAAATTTAATCTTGGAAATCAAGGTTTCCTTCGTCTTGCGCCGCAACCACAAGCACGAACTCCCGTGTTC
>NW_022757711.1:0-694 GCF_011630105.1 Anneissia japonica
ATACAAATACTTTCTTAAATGAAATAACACATTTTTTTTACAATTTTATTTCCGTTCTGGATGATTATTAGAATATCATCTAAAAAATTAAAGTGGTATTTATAAACTAACTGTTCACTGATAGCAGCCACCTATCCATACACACAGTTAATATTGCTTCCATTACTTACAGATGGCGATTTCAACTACTAAAATCCTACGTGTTAAAACTCATAACAAATTTATATATAAAATAGAAGATACACCATTCTCTCACATGTTTCAGTCATTAGTTTTTGTTTGATATTCTTCATTGCAGACAATGAGGATCCAGTTATTACCTTTTGTCCAAACAATATAACAGTAAACACTACATTCCGCCTACCAACTGCTATTGTGTCTTGGAATGAACCAATCGCTGAGGACAACTCCGGTAGAATGAACTTTACTGTTGATATTGGACCAGCCAGTACATTCCATGTAGGTGATACTTTAGTGACGTACACAGCAGAAGATCCATATGGAAATACTGACATGTGTTCCTTTACAATCACTGTTCAAGGTAAGCCTAACATATAACATTCAGTGAAAATAACATTTGAACAAATCCAAATTTACAATGTACAAAATCGTATGTATTGTTGTTAATGATACATTATTTTATTTGTAGATAAAGAACCTCCGGTTATCAGTTGTCCTACAAATGTCACTTCAA
>NW_022757712.1:0-1031 GCF_011630105.1 Anneissia japonica
TGTGTAAATACACTTGAAGAACTGAACTGTATACAAAAGCTTGACGCACCCGACAATCTCAGAAAGATCATCAGCAAATTACCTTATCGCATACAATCAGCTTGGCGCGACAAGGTAGATCAGATCATTCAAAAGGAAAATCGAGATGTCACCATTAAAGACATTGCAGATTTCGTTACTGCTAAAGCCAGAGCTACCACTCATCCGGTATTTGGAGTTATTGGATCAAAGGACAAAAATGTCAAACAAAATATCAAAGGTATCAATTACGCAGTGGAAGTAGAGACATTTCAAAGAAAGTGTTCCTTGTGTTCGGGGACGCATTGGTTGTCAAGGTGTGACAAATTTAAGCAAAAATCTGTGCCAGCAAGACTCGAATTTGTTCGTCAAAAAAGATTGTGTATGAATTGTTTGTCTACTGGACATTATGTGGCAGCTTGCCCTAAGCCAAGCTTCTGTAAAATTTGTACAGAAAAGCATTCTACATTTCTCCACCCAACTAATAAAACTCAAACTGAAACATCAAAACATCAACCACAAAGTGTTGGAAAACCAACATACATCAACAAAGACTCAGGAAATTCAAGTACCATTAGCATGGCTTCTAAATGTAAAGGACCAGGTGTTAGTTTAGCTGCTGTTCCTGTACGAGTAAGAGCGAAAGGAGGTAACAAGTTTGTTGAAACATACGCATTTTTAGATAATGGCTCTAACACCACTTTCTGTACAGATGCCTTGCTTCGCCAACTTGGAGCAAAATGTTCCGATGCCAATCTCTCCTTAACAACAATGAATGGAGCTAACTCGCCGATCTGTTGCAAAGTAGCCTGTTTAGATTTGTTTGATCTGGATGGGAACAATTGTACAAACATTCCAAAGGTCTTTTCTAGACCTACGCTACCCATGTCAAAGCGAATCATTGCAACCCATGAGGATATCAAAGATTGGAAACATCTCGATGGAATCAAACTTCGACAGTTAGATGATAGCGGTATCGGAATTCTTATCGGCAGCGATGCACCACAGTTACT
>NW_022757713.1:0-507 GCF_011630105.1 Anneissia japonica
ATATAATCTCCATTTCAATAGAATGTAACTTGGCCCTTATGGCATTTGATGGAATTCCTATAGAAATGGGACAATAGCTAGCTTTTAGTAGATTTTATTTGAAATAGCTTTTTTGATCTACTTCTTAAGAAGCTGCAATTTGCTCAATGTCAGGATATGGTTTCGTCAGCAACAGTAAAATAACGAGTGGGCATTAGTGGTATTTCTGGTTGAGCCTTTTGTTAAAGACTGGCATGGAATTGACCATTGAGCACTCAATACCAAAAACAGCAAATCTGCTTCATTTGTAAATTACCACATTGAATATGGCAAAATATTTGATTAGCATGTTTAGATTTGTTTTAATAACCATACAAACAAATAAGAAACAGGGTATGTCGCTAATTGGCCTAGGTTCGAGACCATTCCTACTCAAAGTCTTCTTGAATAAAGACTTAAAACCGGAGGTCCAGTATTCATAGCTACCTCATGTGCACTTTTAGAAAGGTAGAGGGCGTCCTGTGCTCT
>NW_022757714.1:0-6295 GCF_011630105.1 Anneissia japonica
CAATCTAACAATACATAAAAATTCAAATTCTCATTTTCGTTTTATGTAGAATAGGTTTATTACCATTCACGTAGCAGTATATAACGGCCTATCTTGATTGATGCTATGAAACACAGACATGAAGGTCATGGTTGATTGCGTTTCTGCTGACACGTCAATGCGTTACAGATCCACAATGTCAACGCATTACATACCGACATACGACGGGAAAAACCAACAAAACAAAATCAAGATACATCGATTTTTAACGGAATTCGGATAATTACCATTCTAAAAGTTGGTTTCTATTGATTATTAAGTAGTTTTCTACTCTGGTGTGGTAATATTGTTATCATTTTTGCACCCGTGCGGTCGCGAGTGGTCCCGTGTGTTCCATGTGGTATTTAGTAGGACCCCAACGTTCGTACTCGCATACTACATTTAAATGCTCGGGTTATAAATGCTGCCGAAAATCTCCTAAATGTAATAGGTAGGCTTAGGGTAGGTGAGAAAAATAACTCAGAGAGTTTTATTTTGCTTTTTCAGAATGCTCAACCAAGTGGGATGGCCTTAGTGCCTACCCAATTCAGTGCAGGCCTAGTCCAGGCAGGCCCTCGCCTAATGTAATTTCTGTTTAGTCGTCTTCGTTTTATTGAAACATCGTGAAATCAATCGAAATAACTTAAATCTTAAACTTTTTTATATCAGTGTATAAGTGCTATATCCGCTATAACTCTTGTGTAGACATACGATAAAATTTGATGCGACCTTGACTGGATTTCTCATTAACTTGCATCGGATAGGAGTGATCGTGAGTCTTTGTTCAGAAAAAAAGCTCAGAAAGTTTTTGAGTATCCCATCTGTTGTACCACTATATTCATATTAATTCAGTACATTACAGTATAACTTATGGATTACCAGTCATATGGTTTTTTTTTTTTTCACACGATGAGAACTAAATCCCTATGCTTTTTAATTTATAAATGTGCAAAATAGAAAAAGCTTCTATGCACTGTAAAAACAAGTGTAGATGTTTGGAAATGTGAAGAACACAAAAAATAAAGATGAAAGTTGTAATCCAAGCCAGCTTCAAAATCAAAATATGGGGATACACCCTCTCTTCTATAAATAAACTAATAAATGGAATAAAAAACTACATTATCTTGATTAACAGAAGAGTTAGTCCACAATTTATATCTACAATCACAATTGCCTATATAGGGATACACCCTCATCGTCTATTTAATTTACTTTATAAATTATCACTAAAAAAAATAATCGGAGTAAAACATTACATTTTCTTTAACAGAAGAGAGTCCACAATCCATATTTTAATCTACACACACATGTAGCTTTATTGTAAAGATATATCAGTCTACAGTCACAAAGGCTATTGTATGGAAGGTGTTTTTTCAATAGGCCTATAAACTAACATTAAAGCTAGATAATTTGAAAAGTCATTTTTATTTAACATAGTTTCTTTTTAAATGCAGTACCAGAAATGTTAACAACAACAAAGGATATGCCTAGCAATCTTTCTGAGGTTTAGTTAAAAAAAAATGCTCAGAAAATTTGTAAAAATGAATAGGAAAGTTCCAAGACAGATGAGCATCCACACTGCAGTCTAGGGGTATGCACAAATTATCGCTTAACTGATAGACATACCAATTTACATTTTCTAATAATATTCACTGAAGAGTATAGTCCATAAGTCATATTTTAATCTAGTTAAAATTACAAACCTCTTTAGTAGCAAATAAAATTAACTTTTCTAGCATGCAGTTATAGTTCACTGGCCATTTTTTTCAAGTATATTAAATTATTTTTAATTATTATTTTTAGGTCTACAGTATTGATGAATGGGCCTCTAATTTCCCTGGGCCCCAGTGCTGTGCACTGGCTGCACTGTCCATATATAACTATACCACTGAATAAGACTAAAATTGAAAAATCATTATCAATGATTTATTGAATGTGGAAGTCTAATATTTTTTATGAAGACAATGTGTACTAAAAATGTGAGACAGGCTCACAAAAATTCAAACTAAATTCAATATTGTTCATATGGAACTGAAATTAATAGAACTTACCTGCATCATTCTCCAGCCTGAATTTTTCAGATTTTTTGTTAATAGGTCCGAAACAGTGAAGTCTATTGAATCGGAGGTTACAGGTAGGCTTACTGGCTGGCACCGGGGCTGGTGCTCAGTAAAATTATTTGGCTGAGTAGATGAGCCTGTCAGTTCACCAACTTTAATATTGCGATATCTTGCCAATTTCATTATTAAATAGTAATTGAAGTATTGATTCAGCCATTACTTTTCAACAAGTTATCAGCAATGCTCTCAGATGAACTGTCCACTATGGTATGCTTGGATTTCTGCACTGGCCTTTGGCAATGGCAATTGAAATTTTCCTCCAAAATTTCCCTCCAATCCACAAAACTCATGGGACAGATAAATTATGCAACACATCTTGATTATTTATTAAGGTTTTATCTAGGTACAGAGTTCTCAACTTTGTAAAATCTATTTCAGTTGTTGCATTATTGTTTCAATTAAGATTGATTGGTTTATTTATTGATTTTTCTAAAATGTGATATTTAGTTGATTGTTTAAATTTTAATAATGTGCTAATTTGGACACCCATTTGAAAGCACATTCCTATTTTTTAAAACAAATCATTAAACAAAAATTGGCAGTACATGATGTACTGTAATTTGATTAATTCTTAATTTTAATCTGTAGGCCCATAATTTAATAAAAGTAGATGAAAATGATGATAATGTATATATTAGATCTATGGTATTTATTTTGATTGACATTCAGTAATTTGGTATTCTTTCAATAGTCGACACTGTATCGAAACTCAATAATTTTGAAGTTGAAATTAAATTTTAAATTACAATTATTTCCTACCATGGTAGGTCAGCAACAAGATTATGAATGTTATTAATCTAATGTGGAAATTACTAAACTCTAATCCTAACAGGCCTATTCACAAATTATAACAGAGATCTCAACACATAATAATAACAATAACAATTTTCTTAAATAATTATAAGAAACTCTAATATTGGTTGATTTAATTTATTTTACTGTGTAGTGAGTATATTGATTTATACATATTTCATTTATTGATTACTGCAATACTGATTCAACCATCTATTCATTTGGTCGAAATAATCTAATTCGTCGAAAAAGGGGCAGGTGATGCAGTCGTTTCCCGACTGGTTATTATGGTCCTTCGTCTGCGTATACACGCGACGCAGTCTCTTCAGCTTGCTAGTGGCCTGTGCAGCGATGATCTGCACCCCAAATTGCTTATTTACTTCGGCAACTATTTTTTTATACACCAGATTATCTTTGCGGCTGCCGGCTAGCCTCCCCCTCATCTTTTCCTCTCCCCCACAGATTAATCACTAGTCTTGTGATGGCGTCGGTCCAAATTACGCCCGAACACACTTCGCGCCAAGATGAGAGTTGTTTACGAGTACCATTTGACAGCTCAAACTGAGACCGCTATTGAGTTGCAGCTAAAAATTGCTCGGTGAATACGGGTTTGAGTACGGTATTTGGCGATCAAGACCAGATTCAATTGGGGTTTTCAAAACCGGTATTTGAATAGAGGGTTTTTTTTATGGGACCCATTTCCACTGACAAGAAAATACGGATCTTTGAGAATACTGGTCTTGAAACCAGAATTCTATTCTCTGCAGAAACAGGCCCTAAGAGGGCAATTTGAAATTTCCTTCCAAAATAAAAGAAACAATTCTCAGGGGACAAATAAAATGCAACACAGCTGCAATAGGTGGAGCAGGCTACAGTTAGAAAAAAAAATATCAGCAACCTTGTATACAGGGTATCTATTTCAGTTGTTACACTGTCTTAAAGTTTAAAATTAAAATTGTTATGCATAGGACTATTCTTAAATTTTACTATAAATTTCAATTTGCTACTGTACATTTAATTCATGATTCATGTCACCAACATTTTTTTACACTTTACTGCTTTTCATGATTTTGATACAATTGTTAAATTAAGTATTTAACTATATAAAGCACCTTTTTATAAGAAGACATAATATGAAAATCAATGAATATCAAGAACAAATTAAGGCTGAGATAAAATGTTAAATGAGATTTTTATTAAAAAAAACTATAAACCAAAAATAGTAAACTTCAAATACAGTCAAATATTACTGCAATGAATAAAAAAGGTACATTATCTATTCCATAATGCAGTAGGTGTGACTTTTGGAAAGTGTGTGAATAAAAAATTATTTGTGATAATCATATGCCCTCCATGACCATGCTAACGTATTGCTTTGCGCTTTTTAATAAAGTACTGAATGGAAATTTTTATAACCTACTGTATACTAGTTTAAAATAATTTGTCACATTTACATTGATTTTTATACATTTATTTGTTTTCAAGCAGTTTCAATTCTACTTTCTCTCTCCAATTTCTTGCCTGATTTTTTATTTTTAAATGATGGCTCATAATACAATATGTTATGTTTAAAATACCAGGTCCACAGTGTGATACAGATTTGCTTTATCCCTTTGATTTTTAAATGTTGATATTTAAAATTTTTTTTGATAAACATTAAAATTTCTAATGGTTAGGTACTGTACACAGTATACCAACCCACATTTTATTATGCTTGTGGTTGATGATATGAGTGTTTTTTCTTTGCAATATAAATAGATAACAAAAGGTGTATTTTTGTATGCTAACGTTTAATGAATTCAGTATATGAACATCACTAAAGCTAACCTAATTTTTGTTTAGAGTTATGTCATTAAAATACATTGTTTTGGTACTAAAACTATGACGATTGTATGACATTGTTTAGTTTAGTACTGTACATTCATAATGTATTAGTAGTTGATAAGCTATGATTATTTCTTTAAATCTTGAATATTATTTTTTCTTCTCCATTTTAGTTATAAGTATTTCATTTTTTTCCTAATTGAGAATTGAGAATTCTTTGATAGTTGGGGAATGATGTACACTAAACAGGTGCTTAAAGATCCTTTCCTGAACCTTCCAAACTACCAGGTCAACTCATCATTGTTGAATACCTGAACTTGGTTAATTCTCCCATCTATTACTTGAGGGTCATTCCATATGAACTCAACCAGAGGTCCGCAGGTGACCGACTCCGATTTGGCTCAAATTTATTTTGGAGATACCTCTATATGAATAATAAACACATGCAAAATTCTAGACTTTTACTCCAAGTTGTTTCGGAGTTACAGCCCCCCAAAAATCGGGTGCCACGCCCCCTTTTTGGCCTCGCGAATCGCGAACTTCAATTTATAGGGTTTTTTGGAGGTCAATATCTTGGTAATGAGACAGAAATTTGGTACTCATGGTAGTTCTGGCCCAGGCTTCCAGAATCTGCTGTCAGAATTGATCTATCTCTTTTCATTTTCAAGCTACTGCCCTCTCAAATGTGTATCTTTTTATAGACGGAAATCAAAAAATCAGTTTTCAAGTCCTCCCTGTGAGGGTAAGAGCACTTACAGATAGTTAATTGTGCTAGAATCCTGCTATCTGAGGACAGGACTATGTGTAAAAGAGAGATTGACTATATCCAAGCCATAATATAGGAGTTAGGGATCCCTGAAAAAAGTGACATTTTTGCCGATTTTCAGGTAGCAGGTTCATCATGTGGGCAATTACCCATGGTAATGAAACTTTTTCTACTTAATTGTACATATCTTGCCTCTATTTAGTCAAAATTTCAACTTGTTTTCTCATCTCCTTCATTGCTAAATAATTTGTTCAAATGTAGGCGATTTTTGCTGAAAACGCCTCTGTAATCCCCTTTCATTTACTTTCAAAGGTTGTCGGTACAATTCAAAATATAAAACCTGACACATAAACTACACTTGCATCATTTCATGGAGGTATTTGATGATTTTCTAGCATGATTAGTATTTTTTTAGGTGTCCCCCATAAGTAGGACAATCCATAAGTCGGACATCCCATAAGTCCGACATCCCTCAGGTCTGAATAAATTTTTTTTCAAAGGTTCAACATAAAAAAACCCCCACAGAAACAGCGTTAAAGGGCTTCCAGAGAGCCCTCACAGTTGAGCCAAATCGGAGTCGGTCACATGTAAACATTTTTCAACTTTGGAATGACCCTTGAGCCTCATCAACACTTAGATGGACATTAACATTATCAGCCATGTCCTATCTCATTACAGTATTATAATTAAAGACTTGTACCTAACCCAGATCATTCCTGATGATGACATAATTAATGTCGAAATATTGAATCCCAACACGATGGCGTGTATTTCA
>NW_022757715.1:0-522 GCF_011630105.1 Anneissia japonica
ATGTTTCACAGCTAAACATTGTTTTTACAGTGTAGGGATACCACACGTTTACAAACTCCAATGTTGACGCAATTTCGCAAAGGCGTCATAATAATCAGTGGCGGATTCAATTGGGGCCGACCCGGGCCCCCCTAAATTTTTCAAAATTATAAAAAAAAAAATGGCGGAAAAAAGAAGGTGTCATAATCATAAATTTCCTAGCCTCAGTCCCAACCATGGTGGGGCTGAGGTGGTCTAGTTTCCTAAACTGTGAAAGTCCCTCCCTGTCCTGTCCCATACCCCTCTCTATTTCGGTTTGTGAAATAAAAATTCTAACTACTGCTTATGTGCTTTATATCTCCCTAGTCATCGTAAATTAGACAGTATATTACTACTTGCACAAAAGTGAAATTCAAAAAGAGAAAAAAGGGCAACCTCTTGATTGATTTTAAAAGTATGCAATTTGAAAGAGACTAACTTAGTGACTGTTTTAAGTTTATCTTATTTGTTTTTCATGGTTCGTCACAAGCTAATCAGTAGATA
>NW_022757716.1:0-917 GCF_011630105.1 Anneissia japonica
GTATATATATGTATGTATAATATAAATCATCAAAGGTACATATACAGTGTTTAATAAGGACATGATGGTATATGTACCTTTGATGATTTATATTATATTTATTCAACAGTGTTAACGGCTAACTTCCTTCAATATCATGTATGTATGTATATATATATATATATATATACATAGCTTGTATTCCACTATTTGCATTCACACCTGGGCTGTGTATATATATTGCCTTGGTTTGGCTCTGTAATCATTAGTGGTTGTGGGACTAGTTTGGGCCCTACCTAAGCTGGTCGAACGTTTCGTTTGGGTCTGTACCCTAGCTGCACTGATGAGGCCTGGAAGGCCGAAACGGATCCGTCTGCAGATATTGGGATTCCTTCCAGTGGATGCTTAGTTTATTTTGTCATTCTGATCGGATTTTCTCTACTGTTCCGTTTTAATTTTAATTTTAAATTATTTTGCGTTATATGGCCGTTTGCTGTTTTATGGGTTTTTCCTGTTTGCCTTTCAAACTTACATATTATTTAAGAATCTCTATTGAGATCCAGCGCCGCGATTGATGCACGGTAGAGATTGCATCTTCAGATCTATGATCTTGTTCACAAATTCACGGACTCGTGCTGTCTCGTAAGAATTTTGTAGGACGCGTTAAGAATGACCAAATATTCTCTGTATCTACTGGAACCGAGCCGCATAGCTTGTATTCCACTATTTGCATTCACACCTGGGCTGTGTATATATATTGCCTTGGTTTGGCTCTGTAATCATTAGTGGTCGTGGGACTAGTTTGGGACCTACCTAAGCTGGTCGAACGTTTCGTTTGGGTCTGTATATACCCTAGCTGCACTTCCTGGAAAGCCGAAACGGATCCGTCTGCAGATATTGGGATTCCTTCCAGTGGATGCTTAGTTTATTTTGTCATT
>NW_022757717.1:0-866 GCF_011630105.1 Anneissia japonica
CTGGAGGAGTTCCGCCCTCCCTACTTCGATTAGGCTCGCTTTCGGATGCAAACCTAAAGCCCTGCCGATCCAAATGGAAATGGGCATCAAAAACGCGTGGCCGCGCTTCTGGGACCCGACGCGATAGATGGGTTTCCCCTTGAGCATCAGGCCCAGGCTGCTCCGTCGCTCTCTCCTGATGCAATAGTTGGGGAGCTCGCGAGACCCCCTGAGCATCAGCTCCAACATCGCGCTGCGCCTTCCTCTTCTGAGGGAGAGTCACAGGTAGAGGGAAAGCCGCTTCAGCTTCCGCGACAATCCCCCGGAACGCCCCCTCCTCAACTCGCTGCCCAAACGCAGCGACGCAGCGCCAATGAATCAGGACTGCGGGATCGCTTATTGGGTTGACGGTGAGACATGCCGTCGCGTCAGCCCCCATCGCTTCCCGCAGCTTGGTCATGGTCGCCCGGGTCCTCACATCAATGGCCCAATGCTCTCCCGGTTCCCCCGTGGATCGCTCCCGGTTTAACCTGTTTACCAGGTCATGGAGAGAAGCTCCCTCTCCAACGATGTACTGGGCTAGCCCCTCCAGTACCCTTAGTTGGATATTGGTTTGGTAATGAAAGCTGTTTTCTTCTGGTCATGGCAGTTCATTTTGATCTGCCAGTAACCCCAAATGGCATCTAATTTTGAGAACCATATATTACCTGACAAAGTATCGATACAATCTCTGACTAGAGGTAAAGGATATGCATCCTTGACCGTTACATTATTCAATGCACGATAGTCAATGCAAAAACGTACCGATTCATCTCTTTTCCTCACCAACACTGGAGGCGAAGCCCATTCTGACACAGAGGGTTGAATGACACCAGCCTCCAGCATCT
>NW_022757718.1:0-871 GCF_011630105.1 Anneissia japonica
AGCAATTCTGCTGATTTTGCTTCGTTGCTATGGACGATAAAAAGAGTGTTGCTATGCAATTATATCAAAGTTTCAGCATTTTTTTACATAATCCTATTCTACGATAATAATAGATAATTCAGATGTTTAACATATTCATAAAACCTATGAAAATAAAGAATTTAATAAACTTTAATCTTCCTGTATACTTAAATTTCATGAATAAAATAGGAAATTTAAATTTGCATAGCAACGGTTGCTATGGTTATTGAAATTGTAGTTTTTGTTAACGCAAAATAACGAATATTTTGAGTAAGTTTCACCAATTGTTGATGATGATTATTCGAGTGATGTTATTTTTTATATAAGTTAGCTAAAACTATAATTTAAAGCGGAAAAATGGCGGCCATTTTGAATGCGTAATTTGGAGGTGTTCCCCGAAAGGGATTTTGGGTAATTTTGAGTTCTGAACATCTCAAGACCTATATTTTCAGAAAATATCAAAATTAGCCGGTAGTACTTCCATTGCCACCTCGACGATTTTTAGAGGACTTTTTGGCCATAATCTGCTCGCCTAACTGTGAATGCTAAAGGAAATAAGAATAAAACTCTTGGATATTGGTAAAATTTTGAATTACACTGCCACAAGTATTCTGTTTCTTTTCAATATAATTTATTTCTTTAAACCTTAAGTTACATTTTTTACTGTAGAAACGCAAGAAAACATAAACTTTTCACTGACGGTTATTAATTATTTTATTCAATATGAAAGTAAATGTGATAAATAAAAGTTATTCAAATAGGCTTGGATGCTGATATCGACACTAAATTATGCAAATACACTACACAAAATTTGGTCAAATTGTAAGACAGTACAGAATTCCAACATAAC
>NW_022757719.1:0-750 GCF_011630105.1 Anneissia japonica
AAATGCTGCAGATGTATATATTAAATCTTCTAATACACATCTAGTTCCAAGAATAAGTTTTTTTTAATGAAATATCATCATTTGTAATACACCTTAAGACACTCCTTACTTTCCTCCAAAATGTTTGTATATGCGAACAACTAAAAAGCAAATGGTTTTCATCTTCAGGAACTCCACATTTACTACACATTTCGGATTCCTTAATTTTCCATATGTTAAGCCTTTTGTTTGTAGGCAATATTCGATTTAAAATTTTGTAATTGAATTGTGCTAGCTTTTTGTCCTTCATTTTACATACTTTATGTAACCAGCACGTTTTCCAGTCTATGTTGCTGTTATTGAAGTATTTTTCCCATTTATTTTGTACATTAGGTGTAACAAACATTTCATTTACAAAGCACAAATATATTTTTTTTGTGTTAATACCTTTATACTTTGTACTAATATTAGGTTTTTCTTTAATTTCAAAATTAATAGCTGTTTTAATTACATATTTCCATTGATCAGGTATGGCCTTAAGTATGCACAAATATTCGTTTAGCCAATTTGACTTATATTTCAATTTTGCCAACAAGTTATTTGAGTTTAAAAATTTGTTTTTGTTAACTATGTCTTTAATTAAAATTATACCACTGGTAATCCAGTGTCTGTAACAAAGTGATTTGCTTTTTAGTTGTATTGCATGGAATAAGTTTTTTTAATGAAATATCATCATTTGTAATACACCTTAAGACACTCCTTACTTTCCTC
>NW_022757720.1:0-1012 GCF_011630105.1 Anneissia japonica
TCCACGTGTGTTCTTCAAATTAGAGGCCTATATTAGTCGTTGAAACAAAAAATTATGAAAACAAGGCATGTAGAATGTTGAACACTGTATTTATTTTCGAAAAAAAGTTTCGGCCAATCCTCTGGCCTTCATCAGCTTTACTGAATGCACAAGATTGGCTGTTGCAAGTTGTATACTGTACAATATAAACAATACAATAGTGATGTAGACGGATTATAGGCCAATTATCTAATAGTTTATGCTGTAATATACAAAGTGAAATCCGACAGAGATCAATTCGGTCAAGTATTGAGATAGTGGTGTTATAGATTAAACAATTATTAAGCGTACATAGTAGAATAATATTATGGTGGGAAGCGGACTTAACTACACTAGAAGTGAATAATTATGAAATCCTAAAAAGTAAATGCTGGAATATATAAATGAAAAATAAATTAACTTATAGGCTTATACAATGTACAGATAAAGATATATATATATTTATATATATCATATAAATAGACATAAAAATAATGGCATGGTGTTGATAGAGAAAGCATATATCAGATGTCAATTGTGAACTGAATAGAGGTGGTGAGAATTAATCGTATGGGAAGTTGTAATCACTGAGAACGTCTATATCTTTATTGAGTGTGGGTTTTGTGTTAAAGTATAAGTTTGAGTTCGGAAATGCGGCGATCGTTCAGAGATTTAAAGTTGTTGGCTATGAGTACACATCTCAAATCATAGATGTTATGGTTAGGAGAATTGAAATGTGTGGCTATCGAAAGGTTATAATCGGTGCGGATTGATGATATGTGATTATTAAATCTACTTCTAGAAGACTCCCGTTTTTACCGATGTAGGTGCCATGATCACATGCATTACACATTATGATGTAAATCACGTTGATAGAGTCATATGTAAATTGAAGGGGGTGAATTTTGTGGTTATTGACTGGGAGTGTGATTGTGTCGTTAGTGATAAAATGTGTGCATATTTGACAGCGAACCTTATTACATTTCATATTGCC
>NW_022757721.1:0-848 GCF_011630105.1 Anneissia japonica
GCTGAATTCAACTTCCATGATTTGAGAATGATATACTAGTATCCACCAATCTTTAAAGTCTTCTTGGATTTTCTAAGATCATTAAACTTAAAAGAGGAAGAAAGTTTCATTTAATACTGAATTATTCAACTTTCATGATTTGAGAATGATATACTAGTACTGTATATCCACCAATCTTCAAAGTTTTCTTAGATTTTCTAAGATCATTAAACTTAAAAGATCTTAGGAAATAATCTTACTTTTCATATTCCCTTTAGTAGACTTAACATGCTTAAAAATGGTTTTATTAGTAGATTAAGCTTAGCTTATAATTCTCTTGTTTTAAGGAATCCTGATATTGATATTTTTATTGATAATTTCTCTATGTTCCGTAACAGTGTTAGAAATATTTTACATATTAGGCCCACTTAATCTGATATTACAGTATTATCACATTGTTATTATCATTATTATTATTATTATTATTATTATTATTGTTATTGTTATTGTTAATTATTATTATTATTATTTGCACTATATTATTTTCACTTAAAAAATAATTTACAAAAATATTGCCAAGGATCATTGTAGTTATTTCAAATTGTCATCCTTATCAAAACAATGAAGATACCATTCAGTTCAAATTTCTCACATAATATATAGAAAATTCTTAGAATGATATCTGGCAACAACCATCATTTAAAAAGTAAGGGAAAAAAAAGCTTTTAAAAATTCATGAATTTAAAAATAAAATAAATAAAAGTTTAATTACAGTTGATGGTTTAGGTAATCTACTGTACACCGATAATGATAAACATTGCAGTTACGCTCATTTCCAAAATTATGTGAAAATTGATGCCTTGCAGAGT
>NW_022757722.1:0-982 GCF_011630105.1 Anneissia japonica
AAAATGACTTAAACCTTGACCAATCAGCACAAAAACACTCATGATGCTTCCGTAGACATAACAAGCCACATGATTTACAACCACATCAAATTCTACTAGTAACGTAAATATTCCTCCAATAAGAAATGGTAAGACAAAAAGCAATAATTGGTTGATATAGACATATGTCGGTGCATGATATCCCAGCTTTAACTTTGGTCCTCCAAAAACCGTCTGTAGAAATCGCTTCCAAACAAATTCTCTTTTGTATTCATTGATGATAGTTGCCATGGTGGTGTTGACATCAATCAGTAATGAATCAGATTTAATATTATTTCCAGTACATTATTATTGTAACGATGATGACGAAGGTAAGCATGGCAGTAGTTGCTTTGATAGTCAATGAATGTAACTCACAACAAGGAACAAATGTACTCATGTTGCTCTGAAATATAAGAAAAAAAATGTTAACATTTGTCATTTATTGATCTGAAGCATTAAGAAGGTATTTGAATAATAATTGATCGATTCTCAATTAAAATGTTTGAAGTGCATAATAATCACTGTGAGACAGAATTCATTAAGATTGTTTGTTTTGCCTTCACATCTTCTCTGCTTATCAGGTGATTGTATTGTTACACTAGCAGCCATTAAAACGATACATAATGACGATCATGTTTGTGCCTAGCCCTTAGTTATTTTCATTCATATTGCAAGACAGCTTACACATAAAATGGTAGTAAAAATCATCATTTGAAAGACTAAAATCACAAGTACTAGTAGTACTTCAATGTTAATGTTACCTGCCACTAATTATAATCTCATATTTTCCAACCAAAATTGTTATAAAATTATTATAAAGTAAAACCTAAAATGGCAAATATTGACAAAATTACTTTCCGACGACAGCTTGAGAGCCATTCCCAATGAACCTGCCATGGAGAGGATCCAAGAAGATTTAAGGGCCAGGCACTTGGGAAATGTTGCTAGAAAAGTGCTACCT